>NC_026154.1:8114598-8144470 GCF_000512975.1 Sesamum indicum
ATTATTATTATTATTATTATTATTATAATTTTTAGATAAGATTAATTCATAGGAATTACTAAATTTTGACATAAATTTATAAAAAATAAAAAATTATAAGTGAATTACTTGTCAATTTAAAAGATATTAACGTAATACAAATATATATTAAAATAAAACATAAAGACTAAAGTTCTATATATCATATTAAATAATAATTTTAATTATAAAAGATATTATAATTTACTAAGTTGTTAATTAAATTTATTTTAGTATAAAGATTAAATGTATAAATAAAAGTACCATAATTTATTATTATCTAAAATAAAATGTATGATCTTAATTAATAATTATAATATATGGTCAATTTATATTATAAAATTGATCAAATATAAAATATAAAACTAAATATATAAAAAATTCAAAAAAAAATAAAAAATATATATATATATTCACCAGCTCGCGAGCCAGCTCGCGAGCTGGTGAACAACAGAAACCCAGCTCGAGCTCGAGCTCGATAGGGGCTCGCGCCGCCGAGCTCGCGAGCCGGCTCGACTCGCCTGCCACCCCTACTTTGGACTTTAATTATATCTTATTAATTAACACTACTTAAAAAAAAAGAAATGGAAAGAAAATGTAAAAGTATAATGATCCCTTCTCTTATTTTTTCTATTTTTTTCTCTAATGTCATGATTCTAAAATTAAATTTAGAAAAATCTTTTTAATTAAAAAATTATTAATTTACTCCATTCTAATCCATTTTTTTTAAATTTTATTTTCAACTATACATATTTTCAATTAAATAAATTTATCATGAATAATTAAATGGGTAATAGAACTCAAAAAGAATATATCTATAAATTTGTGAATTTTCATAAACTCTAACTAGTTATTATTGGATAAGTTTCACCACCTCTATGGTTGAAAAAACCTTTAAGTTATAACTTATTGAATGACTTATTTAATAAGAGTTACCTTTTACATTCTTATTATTAATTATATTAATAAAACTATAATATGTAATACAAAAATTTTAAAAGATCTTTTTTTTTTATTCACACTTTTATAATAGTATAGACAATGTTTATCTACGATTTTGTACCCATTTTGCTTTACTTTTTTTGTTCTTTTTTTGAAGAATGGATAAGTGTTATGATTGTTCAAGAGTAACATTTAAACCTTGTGATAAATTTTTATAAGGAGCAATTTCTATCATATATTGTCCAAAATATTAAAATCTTGTACATTGACAGTTTGTTCTATTATATTATAGATAAATAAAAGAAACCATAACATACATAATTACACCTGAAATGCTCCCATTTTAGTCTATCTTAAAAATTAAAAGTACCTTTTACAGGATATAAGTAATTTAATTTATTCTCATTTATCTTTTAACCTATTTTTCTGTTCAAAGTTTGTGTTTTACATGACAATATACTTAATTAATTTTCTAGTCATTTCATGTTATATCTTTAGGATATGTTTTAATATTTTAGTCTATCTTACTACAAAATGTATTTTTTGTTATAGGGGATAAGTGATTTAATTGATTCTCATTTGTCTTTATCCTATGTTATTTTTAAAATAGGGTAAACTACACTTTGCTATTCGAATTATGTCATTTTTTACACGTTGGCATCTAAACTTTTTTTTTTTGGTATTAATTTGTCATCTCAACTTTGCGAAGTTTGCGCATTACATGTTCGGGTTTTGCTGATTTTTTTGCCGAAAAACATCGCATGCTATGCATATATGAAAAGTATTACATCACATAATCCTTAAATATCACATGTACATTACATGTGATGCTTTTTTAAGAAAAAACTTGGTGGAAAAATAGTAATAAATGGCAAAGTGTAAAATTTCATAAAGTTGAGATGGTAAATTGATACAAAAAAAAGTTTAGATGCCAAAGTGTAAAAATGATCTTCATTTGGATGATAAAATATAATTAACCCTTTAAAATATTTATTTTTTATGATAATTTATTTCTTTATTTCATTTGTTATTTAACCTATTTTAATATGACAAGTTATCTGATTAATTCTCATTTATATTTAGGCTAGATTATTTTTCAATGTATTACATTCTTTTAATTTTTATGAATTGTTCTAGTATCATGTCATATCGTAAGGGAATTTTTATCCAGTAGGTATATGACATTATGAATATAATATAAAAAATTAATATAATTAAAATAAATATATGTGAAAAGTAAGTAATATTAGTGAATATGAATAATGTGAGAAGTAATTAAGGAGAATAAATGATAAATATCAAAAGTAATTAGTATGAGTTAATAAGTATATTATTTTACATAATTATCCTTAGTAATAATGTTATTATATGGTTAATTTGGGTAAATCTAAAAATGAAAGAAACTTTTAAGGTCATTCATACTTTTATAGATATATAAACTACTTGATGCCCTTTAAAATCCTTCATGGACTAAAAGTTCCAAAACCGCTATCCACCAGCCCAATTGGTGTTCAGCCTGCTGGTCCATCAGCAGGGAGGTAAGACACAAACGCTTACTTTATGTTTCACTAAACTGGTAGGCCCAAGGATCAAGCCCATTCCAATCCGACACATCATCACGCATTAGGAGGACATGTCATAAACTTGTAAACATATTAAGACACATCATTCTAAAATATCTCTACTGTGGCTTTTAGTAGATTGGTGGTTAACGAGCTGATAATCTACGGGTAATTGATTCTCGAATTTTCAAATAGACCTGAAAAGACTTAGTCAACCTAGTGTATCTCAGTCAATTTAAGTTCAAATCATGCACAAATTTTTAGGTTAGTTAGCTAATTCAAACAGCTTTCCAATGGTATATGGGACTTAGCAACCACACTCTGAATCTGGCTCCACGAATCCTATAAATAGAGCCTTGTGGAGTTATTTGGTAACATCATTCCTCACTCTCATATTCTCACTTATTCTCTCAATTTTCTCCGATTTTAGGATGTTTTAAGCTTTCTTTGTGCATGCCATATGAATATATATCTTCTTAATTTCATATTTAACTATTATTCTCACAATGTTTAAAGTTTCCCACTACGCTTTCTTAGTAAACTGTTACAGACTTAAGCATCAAAGTGCTAACATTTAGTTTGCAGTGTTAGTCCTCGTTGGTCTTAGGTTTTGTAATAAGATCCTTTGACCCTTATAGTGAGGCTAAAATTTGGTATGCAACATTGACGTCGTCTGTGAAAACTTTGAACTTAAGATGAGAAAAAAAAATAGATAATTGTGATAATGGAGGTGACAACGGATCTTTTGACGAAAACACTTCCCTACCTGCAACAGCTGGTTCAGCCATTCCACCTCCACATCAAGTTAAAGGAGGACTCAATACCTCCTACCCAGTCTTCGGGCTAGCAGCTGCCTGCTACTCTTATTTCGCTGCTAGCTTAGCAATTTAGACAATTCATACTGGGGACTATCCAACTAGCTCTCTAGAGCTCTCAAGCCACTGGAGTAGAACAACCTTCCCAACATGAAAAAATCAAAATACCGGGTGAATAAGGAACTAGCGAGCAAGTTCGTACTGGTCTCCAGCAAGATGGCCCTGCACCTGCCAGCATGGAGGAAGTTTCCTAGGGACCTTTTGAGAGTTGGCAATCTCTCATGAAGAGGAAGACGGAGTTTCGCCAAGGAGTAAGGAAGGAAGTCCCGTTCTTAGAACATGGTATTCCTTTCAGTTCTGACATCATGGTAGAGAAGGTCCCTGCTCATTTCAGGGCATTATCCAATTTAACTGCTTACAATGGCACCATCGACCCAACTGAGCACCTTTGTAAATTCAAAAACCGCAACCCTGTTGCAGAACTTCTAGCTGGATCAGTTAGATCTTTTGCACAAGTTAGTGGCCTTTTCCTATATCAGTTCACTAACAGCAAGAAGTGTCATAAATTAGCCATCAGCCTCTTAGGAGTGAAGCAGGAGGAAAAAGAGACACTAAGGGTGTAGATTGAGCACTTCAACAAGGCCATTTTCGAGGTCCTAGCTACACATGTAGAAGTCCTAATCAGTGTCATCACACAAGGGCTCCGCAGTGGACCTCTCTTCGAATCCTTGGCGAAGAAGCCTGTTTCCAACTTTACAACCTGTTGGCTCGGGCCGATAGGTACATAAACCTGAAAGAAGCCTAGCTAACAAAGAAAAAAAACTATGTGATTGATGGAGGACAATGAAGGCCCATCCTCCCACAGGAACAGGGGAGAATCCAGAGGATGATTTAATCCCCTTGGTCCCTAGAATGAGCACTACACCCCACTCATAACCAGGTGATGTAAGGCTATTGGTTGGCCAGCGGAAATTCATGGAGAAGAGGCCCGAAGGAGGAAGCCCACGAAGGAGATCAAGAAATAAAGAGGTGTTACAAGGTCCATATCATGTTAATGGGTTAAAAAGGCTAGTAATAGTGTAGACTAGGGGTGGCAATGAGTCGAGCCCGAGCTCGACTCGAAGGAGTACGACTCGAGGTTGAGCTCGGGCTCGACTTTTACCTGATGACCTCGAGATCGAGCTTGGTAATTTTATTATTATTATTATTATTAGATTAAATCATAGGATCGAATCACCAAAAAATTTACATAAATTTATAAGTAATAAAATAAATTATATAATGTATACTATGTTATAAATATACCAAAATATAGTATGAAATTTTAATTTATTATTATAAATATAAACTACTAATTAATTTAGTAGTAATATAATTAGTAAAATATACCAAAAAAAATTCATACTAAATAATTTAAAAATTGTAGAAAATTATCCATTATCTGAAATAAAACAATCGAAATACATAAAAATATTTTATAATTGAGATTAATATATGTTTAAAATATGCAATAAATTTATATATTTATAAATATTAGTATTACATTGATGTAACTATCATCATACATTGTTGAACGACATTAGTTAATCGAGTCATCAAAATTCCGTTAGATATGATGAAACTTACAGAAATAGACACAATTGGTAAAGTTTTAGACTTATCGGATATACGGATGTCGAAATCTCATACTCGGAACATAAGAGTAATCATTCAAGACAGTGTATCGTTGAATCAGACCATGTGATTCTAAATCATACTATCTGATATTATCTAATGAACACAGTCTTCTATATATATTTAAATTTGGTATGAATCGAGTAACCCAATTTTAAGATATCATAATTATTGTTTAAATTTTTTTATCTCATTATATATATATATAATAAAATAATAGTAAAAATAATTAAAATTTTTCAATCATTATTATTATTATTATCATTATTTTTAGATTAATTCATTGGAATCGCTAAATTTCGACATAAATTTATAAGTAGTAAAATAAATTGCATAATGTATAGTATGTATCTTAAAACATAAATATAAGAGTAAAAAATTGATAAAAAAATCATAAGTGAATTACCTATCAATTAAAACAGTATAACACAATACAAATATATATTAGAATATGACACAAAATTTATATGCATCATATTAAATACTAATTTTAAATATAAAAAAATTATAATTTACTAGTTGTTGATTAAATTTATTTTTGTATAAAGATTAAATGTATAAATAAAAGTACCATAATTTATTATTATCCAATATAAAATATATGAAATTGATTAATAATTATAATTTATGGTCAATTTTGAGTATCAAATAGATAAAGTATTGAATATGAAATTAAATATATCACAAATTTTTTAAAAAATAAATATAAAAAAATAAAAAAGCTCGGATGAACAAAGATGATTGACCTAGAGCTTGAGCTGCCTCAACTCGAGCTCAAAATCGGCTTCACGAGCCAACTCGACTCATCTGCCACCCCTAGTGTAGATCCATCATTAGACTGATCATAGATCCACTTGGAGCTCAGTGGATTGCATAGGTATTTGGGCTTATGATAATCCAACAGGGGTGTCTAGGCTTTTATTATTTTGCATGCAATGCATTTTTTATTAATACTTTTAAATATTTAGAATATTATGCATGCAAAATATTAATATGTGATGAGGTCTCGATCAAACAATTAATAAATCACACTTGGTTGACCGAGTTAAATTTTATTCCCCAAAATGGAATTTTAAACAAAGGATTGTATTTTCCATGCCTTCCACCCACAATAATATAGTGAGGAAGCTAATTTCACCTATACATGGTCTCACGAGTCATGACACGTTTGGACTGAAACGAAGCTGCACTATTATTATGAACGAAGTGAATATGCTTCTATTTTCTTGTCTCTCGAGTCGTGGGGGACGATAGTCTGCGGTATAATTTGGTTGATGGGTCGGGTCTTACACCAAAGTAACTGATTTGCTTGGTGGCCTTGAAATCATGTGGAAACGGTGAGGCAAAATATCTTGGGGATCTCGTAGGTCGAGAATGGTATTAAAGACCTCCCTCAAGGGTATCTCCATGTGAATCTTAAAAGTGGGACATGGAGAATTTCTCTTTTGGACTTCAAGCCCACTAGGAAAAAGATTTTCCTGAAACCACCATTTGAGAGTGATGGGCTTTCTTAGAAATAGTGGAAGGGTTAATGACTGAAGTCCAAGTCCTTAACTTGGACCTAATATTTTGATAATCAACTAATTTTTTCTATTTATTCTAGATGTCTGAGAATCCACTTGTTTCTATACTTGAGACTAATAAATTTGATGAAACAAACTATTCGAATTGGTTGAGAAATCTAAGGATAGTTCTCGATTTTGAAAAACCAGACTTATGTTTTGGATCTACTTCGGACTTTGCCAGAAGGGTTCTTGCCCGGAGAATGTTTTATATTCGAAAAGTTTACTCAATGCCATGAGGACGATTGGAAAGTACCCAGTGGGCTCCAGGAGTAACGAGATCCAGAAACAGTACAAGAGTTATGAAGACGTCTGGTCGATAATGCACCGCATGAAATAACTTTATGTGGTGCCGGATCAGAATATTAGATATGCCGTGACAAAGACATGCTTCAGCGCGAGAATGATTGATAGATCATCCATATGGGATCATGGAGTGATGATGCTATCCCTAGCGGAAAAACATAAAGACCTCCAGGCTGATTACGAGAAGGAAGAAACGTACATTGACGTGATCCTACAATCACTACCTCCATCTTTTGATAAGTTTATTATCTGCTATAACATGAATGGACTTGAGAAAATCCTTCATGAGTTGATCAATATGTTGGTCTAGTACGAGAGAATGATTAAAAAATCTGCACTGTCGGTACTAGTGGGAGAGGTTTCGGCCTCTAAAGCGATGGGCAAGGTTCCTGGATGCGAGAAGAAGAAGAAGGATGGGACGTCTTCTATCACTGGTAGCACTTCGAGTGCTCCTGTTACACCCCAAGGCAGGGGTAAAGGAAAGAGGAAGAGGGTTTGTCAGTCAAGGATTCTGTATGATGTTTGCATCTATTGCCGAGAGAAGGACCATTAGAAAAGAGAGTGTCTTAAGCTCCTCTTTGATGAAGGTAAAATCTGTAAATTGAGTATTAACATAATCACAATTCTACTATTGGTGCTGAATAACAATGAATTCATAAATCTGTGAATGGTTTGAAGGTGATGATGAGGAGTAGAAAAGCCAAAACAAGAAGGTCTTAAGGCTTAGCGATAGCGGGATTGTTGCCGGAAAGACTAGAAGTTTAGTTAGGCTTAGTGGTGATCATGTTAGGATAGTGTTTATGTAACCTAGCATGATCGAAATAGTATTTTCAATTATTGTTGGACAATTTTGATTACATATTTTGATCAATAAAATCTTTTATGTGACATTGAATGGGATTCATGTCTGCTAGGTTGAACATTAACTTTCACTATCTCATAATTGGATTATGTATACTCTAATATGGAGCAAAATATAATTAAGAACGAAACTTACAGTTCTAGTCTGACAATCTTAAGAGAAAAATTAATGGATTCTAAGAGTACTAGAAATAGGTGATTTGGATCCATTAGTTTTCAAAACCTTCTCTAAGGAGGAGGAAGACCGCGAAAACTCTTGGGACAAAATGAGCTTACCAGTTACACGTTGGATTGGATTTAGTGTGATATCTATATATCCTTTAAATACACAAGATCAGTATGGGGGTTCACAAGTTTAAATTTGTTTGATAAGGTTCACAAAATTAGACTTAGAGTGGTAAACTAAATTAATTACCTTTCAATTGGATCGAGAGAGTGTGTATTTAGTGAGAGGTTTTGAATATCGAAAGTGAGAATGTGATTTTCACTCTGTGAAGTTCATCATGAGGGGACCACGGTCGGCCGGTCTTTGATCGAAAAAAATCAAACTAAGTTGGACTTTGTTTGATTGGTGTTTCACTGAAACAAATTGGCCTTATTGTATGATGAAACTGTCATCTTGTAAAGTACTTGAGTTAATGAGATATTCCCATACACGTTAAGGGAATAATGGGTGTAGGTTTTCATACAACTTATCATAAAATATCATCCATAACCAAATATTATCTGTAACTGACCATATTTTAGTCCTTATTTTTCGTGGAATTGGATTTTAATCCAAAAGGAGATAAGGAGAAGCGATGTGGGACATCGTTCAAATGAATGGCTTGGAGCTCAAGGATTCATCATGAAATTCAAACTAGGTTTGAGACTTTACAATACTCGAATATTCGATTTATTTAAAAGATCATACTAGGTATGATTTGATAAAATCAGCCGAAGGTCAGTGGGAGTTGGGTTGAGTTCTAATGTGTTTGGTGTTAAATGTTTTACTCATTCAGGATGAGGTTAAGATGTTTGGGAAACACTAAGACATGAATAAAATTGTTCACGAAATTCTCCATAAAAGGAATTAGATTCCTATAATAGGGGTGAGTTGTTCACGAAGCAGTCGTGAGAGACTGATGAGAAAGCTCAAGCTGTTCAAGACTCAGTCATGGTTGACTGATGAGAAAGCTTAAGCTATTCAAGACTTAGTTTCGTCTAACTGATGAGAAAGCTCAAATGTCTTGGACATTCTCTACGCCTGTGCTGGAAGACAACATGAAAGTGTTGGTTCGGTGTGTTGGACCTGATGTTGGGTATGCTATGGGCATGACATAACGTATACAAAGAATACACTGATGTGGCAGTAGACAGTTGTTAAGAGTAGTCTTTAATACCTAAATAAGGATTAAAGAAGTGTTTCTGACACACTTTTTGTGGAGAGTTGATTTTGGAGGGTAAAGCGATACTAGCTTCCAGATTCATGTGAATAATGGATAAGTTCTTGACAGCAGGCATGGTAGCTTGAAAGGATTTGAAGCCGATGTCCCATTTTGAAAGTCGAAGGTAGGACAACTTTAACAAGTCGATCTTGGAAAGTGGTTTGGAAAAAAAAACTGCATCCATTAGATGGATGTGGTGCCCAGCATGGCCAAGCAAGTTGTAGCCTTGGAGACGAACGACAAGGCTAAGGCAAAAGCTTTTAGGCCCGAGATCTCATCACACGATCCACCAAAATTATTAAATAACAAACATTTGTAGGCAATGATGGTGAAGGAAATACACGGTTGGACCTTATAGGCTCCAGAAGAAAATAAGGTAGACCCACAAAACCTAGCCGATATCGTATTTGCTCATGCTTAGAAGGTTTTGATTGATTCGGGTAATTGGCTTAATGATCAAGTGGGAGATTGTTGAATGGGTGACCAGAAGCTAATTAGATTGCTATTTGCCATTCGCCAATCTTTATCGTATAATATTAAATTGATGAATACGGTAAGAATTTATCAAGTTGACCGTGTGTTTCATTGTGTTTACCACTGATACTGAACAGGGTTCAAATGTCACAATGAATTGCCCATAGATCAAAAGGTGAAACCCATGGAGTTGGGCTGCACATAGGTTTGAAAGCTATGAAATCAACTCCTAATGGTCGGTCTGAAACGTTCCAAGTCAAGGACCATGAGACAGGGCATCGAGAAATCTATAGAGACTTGCACTAAGTACTGTAGCCATATTTCATCGGCAGGAGACATAGGTCGTTTGTACAGTTTTAGTGGAAGCCTATAAAGGCTTGGTCGGTATGATTACGATTCCTAATTCTGACGGTACGAGATTAATCCTTGGACATGAGAAATTATGACAGTCACATGCATACGAAGACTATATCTTAGATATGGCGAGCGGTGGCTGTGTCGTGAGGAATTGTCATCATAAGCCTTATCAAGTGCGGTAAGAATATATAGCGAGAATTGTGGATTCCGAAGGAGAATCTATCTCCTATTAGCATATTATAGAAAGTTCTCCATGCGCTCTGAGATGGTTTAGACTCTAAAAGTCTTTGGCTAAAGCGATTGGTTGATCACGGATAGGTTCCTAGATCGGTTTAATAGAGTACATGCGTCTCGGGTATTGAGCATAGTTTCCCAGTCAAGGATGAGAACCGATGCCAAATTTCATTGAGGGATCGTGTGGTACGGCACGACAACGCGCTGGCGGAAGTGTAACGAAAAAGCATATAACAATAAAATTTAAAGCGTAAAAATAACAAATCCAAGGGGTGTACCCTTGGAGTTTCCAGACATTCGATGTAGTATGAAAATTATGCAACAGTAAAATATAATCATACGAGGCTATAATTTGAAAAATAAAAGTAGAAGCGTGAATTTAAATTCGAAGATTTACCTCCTAAAATTTCGAGCTTCCAATCGGCTAATTTCGTTGAATTTCCACCCAAGATTCTAACATAAGAATCATCCAAAGATGATCCACCCCCATCGAAATAAACGAGGACTTGATCCCTTAGCTAGAAGGAATCAAAACCAAAATCTCACCCTTGGTGAGAAAGAGAGGGGCGGCTGAATTGATGGAGGAAGAGGAAGGATTTTTTTTTTGTGTTGAATTGTGTAATAAATTATTACCCTAATAGTCATACAAAATATATATTTGTATACCTTGAATAGGTAAACAAGAATGTGTCAAGATACATTCTATTATTTATAAAGCAACTCTTCAATCCCTGCCGAATAGAGAAGAGTCTAATATGACCAAGCTAGCACTTTTTAAAAATGCATTTCTTGGGTCAATTTTTCCTCTATCAATTTTGCTAGTGGGCCTTACCCATTTGAGTCGATTTTATGTAAAAAATAAATTCAAGACCTAATGAATTTAAATTAAATCAAATTTAATAAAATTTATTTAATTCAGCCTACTAGGTTTTTAATCCAATTCAATACTTAAGCCAAAATTGTCTCTTATTATAAAGACAAGTCCAATTTAAATTAATTCAATTAATTTAGACTTGGGCTATCTAATCCGGTTGACCCCCATGTGTAATTAATCCAATTACTTACACCTTGTGGAATTAATTCCAAATTAATTCCTTATTCTTTCTCGGTGATTTGTGTATTACTCTTTAGGTTCACCTTTCATCTAGATTTGGGCTAGTGTCCAACACTATTATTAATAAAATCTAATTTAATTAATATTTCTTGATTAACCCTTAATCAAGAAAGCTCGTCACCATGGGTGGTCGCCTAACAACTGTCCATAGCACTAGAGACTAGGTGAATTTTCGTGTGAACATTTAGGCTCCCGAGTCCATATGGGTACGGTCCTTGCATCTACCGTCTCCCGATCTTAGTCTAGGGCATGGAATTAGGTGTCAGTTTCCATCCTCAATTAGGCTTCTATGCTTAATTATTGAGATTGCGTTATACCAAGTTTCTCAACGTTAGGAACTTCCTTTTCCTATTTGATCAACGGCTATGGCTATAGGTTCATAAAGCGTGAATGCATCTCCAAGTGCATAGAAGATACCTCTGTCACATACTGACAAGGGACGAATCCTCTTCTTGAAACTCACCATCCTCGCTACATACTCCGATTGCACTGGACAAGGCTTATGAAGATCATATTTGCGACACAATTACCTCTGAGGACTACGCTCGTACTATCGGAGCCAGGAACTCAAGTGATACTGACCAAGCCTCCAAGGCTTCCATATGACGATCCCGACGAGTTAGTTCAGTTAGTTGACGAACTTGTCAACTAACCCACTGAATTGTAGAGACGTCCAGCGTTTGTCGCCGATGAAGCGCAGCACTCATCCAATGAATGATACTCAGTGCAAGTCTCAGATGAACTCTCGATGCCCAATCTCGACGTCCTTGATTTGAAACATTTTAGACCGACTCACAAAAGTTGGTTTCATAGCCGCCATCGAATGCGCGACCCAACTACATGGGTTATTAAGTGGTCTTTGTGCATCTGTTGTGACGTCAAACCAGTGCTTATAATAATTAGTAAGCACAACAGACACATGTACTAAAGACGAATAGCTATCATATTCATCTGGACAATATTACTTAAATAAAGATTGCTTGAATGAATTTCAAAATTGCCAATCCCAATTAGATTTTTGGTCATCGATTCCAACAATCTCCCACTTAACTTTAAAGCCAATTACCCATATTTTCAGACTAGTCTGATTATGAGCAATTTGCGATATCGGCTAAGTCTTATGGGTCTACCATAGTTTCTGTCGATGTTCTGCGGTCCAACCACACGTCACATCTTTCTATCTTCGCTCCAAGGAGATGATAGTGTCTAATATTTTTTCTTGGACCTCCGATGAGATCTCGGACCTTTTAACTTGTGCCATAGCCTAGTTGTCATCGTCCAAGGTAACCACTGGCGCGGCTATGCTAGGTAGCACACACAACAATCCGGTGTAGGTTTTCAATCCTAACCACTTTCCAATACAACTTTTAAAGTTGCCATACATTTAATTTATATGATGAAGCTCCTTGCGGTATTCTACTTGGAGCCTTTCTAATTTACCACATCATTATTTAAAGCTTGAATGTACGCTTATTTTGAGATTAACATTATTCATAAGATGTTGGAAGCTATTATCGCTATAGCTTTCCAGAATCAACTGTCCATTAATGTGCATCAAGAGCTCTTCTTAAATCCTTATTCAGGTATTCAAGATAGCCCTCTAACAGCTGTCTGTTGTCTCATCGGTGCACACTGAATATCCGTTATTATGCTTAAAAATCATAAGCAACATCAGGTTTAGTGCACTAAACAAGATTCGCATGCTGCTTACAATAAAGACATAGGGGATGTTAAACATCCAAGCTTTTCATCAGTCTACCATGACTGAATCTTGGATAGCTTATCCCTAGATAGGAATTCAATTCATTATGGAGAATTTCATGAAAAATATTTGTGTTTTAGAGTTTCACAACATCTTTCTATCATTCTAAATGATGAAGATGTTCTTAATATCTAAAACACTAGGAACACAATTGAGCTCTCACTAACCTTCTATCTTGTTCTTGACCGAGTCATGACCTTATGAACTTGTCAAAACGAGTATTGCAAATACAGGATGTTCAAACCTAGCTTGAACTCCATAGCGCCATTTATCCGGATTGATGTTATACATTATTTCTCCATGTTCGGTTAGACCCAGAAATTCGTACCTTTCAGGTAACTGGAGTTTTCTGATTGTCCTTTGGAGAACTTGAATATGGTCAGTGAAATTTGAATACAAATGATGTTTGTAATATTCCATAATAAACCTGTATAAATCAGACTCCGAATTTAATTTGGCTCTCACTAGTTCCTTGATGTATGCAGGACTTCCTCATACTTAAGACCTTTTGTAGGACACAAGTTTGCCAATCTATATCAAATATGGTGTCTAGATCACGACTTTAAGAAAGTGCCATATTTTTCAACTTGATGATTTTCGAGAGTCCATATCCCGATGGGCCAGGTAATTTAGTGAAATACCGACCGATCCATGACCAATAAAGGTTCGATTTCTTCTATATCCAAGATAGTTCAGCATCGTCTCTTCAAGAAGAATTTTACGGTATGAGAATCCCGTTCTCATTTACATACTTCAAGAACTCTCACCAAATACACCACCTCGATCCAATCAGAGGGTTTGTTTCTATAACCAATTTGGTTCTCCATTTCAAGTCTAACTCTCTAAATTTTTAAGAAGTCTTTAGACTTGTGAACCCTCCACTAGTCTTTATATATTTGTTGACCTACAGATGTCTATTCGGATCCAATCCAAAAGATCGTTTACAACATACTTTGTCCCACAAAGTGCTTTCCCGACTTTCTTCCTTCTCATGAAGGATTCATAAGTTAGCGAATTCAAATTATCTATTGCTAGACTCTTTGAATCTACCAACCTACTTATCCTAACTAGAGGGATATGTCTTAGCTTATGTATGTCATTTTCTATAAGTTTTGTTCTTGACTATCCATTTAGTCATTTGTTTTAAATGTGCATAATCCAATTATGACATGAAGTACGACAATTTAATGATTCAGTAGACTCAAAAGAATCTTTTATTTATCAAGTTTGTAGTCTAATTTGTCCAATAATTGACAAACAAAAAACTTGATCTGCTGGGTTACATAATGGTATGCTATCTTAACATGAATACTAATGGCTAAGTCCACTTAGTCTCATAGCTTTTGCAGCAATGGCGTAGCTATCACTTGGTTTTATGACTACATGTCTCAACGTTCTATTCCTTTTCATTTATGCAAATTATTTGCAAAAATGCGCTTCTAGAGCAAGTGTCCAATACTTGGGAATAGAAATAGTAATCTGTTTGCTCACAAATGCCATAGCTTGGGTGGATAGGAGTTCACGATACTCCCTCTTTCAATCCCTTTGGTAGTTTATGCAAACATTATGTGTAAATATTGACTGCCAAACCATTTTCCCATTTCCCTTTTACCCTTGCCCATCAAGATGATAGGAACACTCAAAGCGCTTGCAGCGACCGACTTTGCTTCATCCTTCTTTTTCATTCGTGCGCCCAGCACCCTTTCCTTTCACTCTTGAGGTTGAAGTCTCGAAATCCAATATCGATGGCGCACATTCTTCAATCGTTGGCTCGTATTCATCCAACTGTTTTTATTAACGCATGAATGATCTCGTAAAGCCCATTTAGAATTCATGATATAGGTTGGGGGGGGGTGAAGAGACTGAATGATTATGTCAATGTACATATCCTTTTAAGATAAACATTAAGGTTTTTGAGCTTGTTCATAAGGGATAGCATCTTAACCCCATGTTTATGTACAGACGACCCTCAATCATCTTGGCATCGAAAAATACATTCGTTGTGTCATATCCAATATGCCAGTTCGGTGCTGCATAAATTCATTTTATGTGGAGCATTATTGAGTCAACAACGTCTAGCCTGTCATACCGCTCATGGATGATGGAAGCAGGTATGACGCTACGGACCTTGCGATTGTCCTCATGCCCTAATCCCAAACGTCAAATGTTCTTTAAGTAAGGATCCCTTTCGCAAGTCTGATGGAAGCGGCTTATCCATACCATAAGCCAGGTTCGGAAATCGAGGGCAATCCTCCGACTTTGCAGTCAATTTATTGATTGTGTTCATTAAATAAAATAAATCTACAAAATAAATAAAATTGGAAAGTGGATGTTAGACATGCATTCAAACGCAAAGCAGAAAAATAAGTAGAATATAGTAATATTGTGTTTGAGTTGGGACTTGGTCTTTTAGTCGTTCACCCCTCGTACTATTTCTACAAAATCCCACCACTCTAAAATGGAGTTTCGAGAAAATCCTTTCCTAGTGAGCTTGGGATCCACAAGAATAGTTTACAATGCCCCACTTTTACGATTCACAGGGAAAAAACCTTGTGGGAGGCACCCTATGTCATTCTCATTCCATGTGATTATCAAGATGTTTTGCCTCATCTCTTCACAGAACCCCAAAGACTCCAAGCGAATCATGCTACTCAATGTTAAGTCCGACCCATCAATCAAATTACACATTAATTGTCGACCCCCTGACTCATGAGACAGGGGAACAATGAGAGTATTCCTTTGCTCATAACAATAATGCAACTTGCCTTCTTTTCCAAATATGCCACGACTCGTGAGACCACATTTGGATAGCGGTAGCTTTCTCATGATATTGTTATGGATAGAAGACTTGGATTGATCAAAATATCAGTTAGATCTAAATCCATTATGGGTTTAATATTTACTTAATGTCGAGCTTAACCCATCAACCAAATCACATCTCAACTGTCGCCCCCACAACTCGTGAGACAGGGAAACAGTGATGGTGTTTCTTTGTTCACAATAATGGTGCAGTTTACCTCTATTCCAAATGTGCTATGACTTGTAATACCACAGTTGGGTAGTGGCAGCTTCCTCACCACATATTGTAGATGGAAATCTTGGACAGATCAAACCATTTTGAATCAAGTCCATTTTCGGCTGAAACATTTTAACTTGGTCCAACCAAGAGAGAGTTAAATTTGAATGTTGACTGAGACCTCATCACATTATTGTTTTGCATGCATAAATATTAAATACTTAAAAGCACTTAAATTAAAAGCATCACATGCAAAAGAACTAACGTACCCCTATTGGATGATCATGAGCCCAACCTAGGCGACCCACTGAGCCCGCAATGATTCCAAGGTCTATGTAGGATGGCCCTATGCTATTACAAATGTAATTTACCCATCAACATATAGATGGCTTGCTTTAAAATAAAAAACCGCACCAAAAAACCTATTCTACTCTTATTATAATTTAAAAAGAAACCCCAATCAGCAGTCGAGAGGAGTACATAGTGGGGAGGAAAACAAGACTTATTATTCTAAGATAAAAAATGAGAGAAGAAGAGAGATAATAAAAAGGCAAACGGGGCCACCCAACATAAACAGAATAAATAAATACATTCAAACAATAAAGGCTCCGTGATCATCCAACTAGCACAATAATTCAATTAAACATGCTAGACAATAATAATACATTCCATGTTTAACAAAACCCATGATATCCAATAGCAATAAAAAAAATAGTTATATACAGAAAACACAAGTTTAAAATTTCAATTAAAAGGATGAGCAAAATATGTGCATCCAATGCAGAAAAATAGACCATATTATTAAAGTGATTTTATTTTAGAAAAAAATTAATTTAATCCAAAATTAAATCAGCAAAAAATAATAATTTTTAGAAAATATGCAAAAAATCAGAAATTCTAATTTTTCAAAGAAACAGTGAAAAACGGCCTAGCAGACTGTTGTTGGCCTACAGCCATGCGCAGATGCCCACACGTGCCCGTTGGATGTTGTGCCAGAACGTGCACGCGCAAAGAGCGCCTGTGCGCAGACGGCCGCACGTAGATGGCAGCGCGCGCCCAGCCCCTATGAAACGCGCCTGCACGCTCTGCCTGCCTGGGCGCGCGCGTAGAATGCGCGCATGCCTGCCTGTGTGCGTACGTTGTGCAGCGCCGGCCGACATTGCGCTGCTACAGTGCTTGTTTAATTTTTTTTTTGATTGCACACATTAAACTGAAAAATAAAAATCAAGTATTTACAGAAACATGCAATTTTTCTTAAATACTTATATCATCCAATTAATCACAAAACTAAACAAGTTAATTTCTACACATAATTATCAATAAAATAAGCAATAGAAACATGCTTCAAAAACCTTTAAAACACATCGGCATGCTTATTCATATAAAACCGGAAAACCTCTACATCGAATCGGGCTCTGATACCACTTGAAGGTATCACATGGTATGGCTAGAGAATGCGATAGCGGAAGTGGTAATGAAAAAAGCATAGACTATTAAATTTAAGGCATAAAGATAACGAATACAAGGGGTGTACCATTGGAGTTCTCGGGTGTTTGATGTATTATGAAAATTACGCAACAATATATACTTATACGAGGCTATAGTTTGGAAAATAAAAGTAGAAGCATAAATTTAAATTCGAAATTTACCTCGTAAAATTTCGAGCTTCCAATCGGCTAATTCTGTTGACTGGCCACCCATGATTCCAATTTAGGAATCCTCCAAAGATGATCCACACCACACCGAAATAAATGAGGTCTTTATTCCTTTCCTAGAAGGAATCAAGACCAAAATCTCACCCTTGATGAGAATGAGAGGGGCGGCCGAATTGATGGATGAAGAGAAAGGATTATTTTTTTTTTGTGTGTTGAATTGTGTAATGAATTATTACCCTAATAATCGTGCGCAATATATTTATATACCTTGGATAGATAAACAAGAATGTGTCAAGATACATTCTATTATTTATAAGGCAACTCTTCAATCCATTCCAAATAGAGAAGAGTCTAATTATGACCAAGCTTGCAGTTTTAAAAATTGTAATTCTTTGGTCAACTTTCCCTCCATCAATTTTGCTAGTGGGCCTTAATCATTTGGGCCGATTTTCAATTTAGCCGCCGTCTCGAACGATGTGGGCAATTCCGTAAAACTTATCATCGATCGAACCATGTCGAACAAAGTCTCCTCCTTTTAGTCATGCCATTAAGTTGTGGTGTTCCAGGAGGAGTCCCATTGAGAGAGAATTCTATTTTCCTTTAAATAATCAATGAGTTCACCACTTAAATACTCTCCGCCTCTGTCAGACCAAAGGACTTCAATTTTATGGCTAGTTTGATTCTCGATTTCAAGTTTGTACTTCTCGAACCTTCCAAATTCTTCGAACTTGTACCTCATTAGGTAAACATAACCATACTATGAGCGATCATCAATAAAGGTTATGAAGTACGAATATCCTCCCCTAGCCAAAGTATTTAATGGTCCACAGACGTCTGTATGGATCAAATCCAAAAGACTGTTGGCAAGCGCACTTTGTCTAACGAAAGACTTCTTGGTCATTTTTCGTTTCAGATAGGATTTGCAAGTTGGTAGGTTGTCCAAATTGTCTATCTCTAGACTCTTTTAGTCTACCAACTTTCTCATCCTACCTTTTTGAGATATGGCCTAGCTTGCGTGCCATAACTGTGCGTTTTCATGATTATCTAATTCTCGTTTGTGTTGGTCAGTCATAATCCAATTAGACTGTTGGAGAATATAAAGACCATTCACTAATGTACCATGCAGAAGAGAGTTATTATCGATCATCAAATATAAATCATTTTTATTGATTGCAAATTTATAACCATCATTGTCTAAAACCGGAATGGAAATAATATTCTTGATCATGTTCGGTACATAATAATAGTCTTTTAATTCTATCTGAATATGATCATTAATAATTGAGTTGAGAGATCCCATGGCTTCAGCAGAGATTGCTTTACCATCGCCTAGCCTTAGAATCATCTCATCCTTACTTAGCTTTCTGCTTCTTTCCAACACCTGCAAGTTATTGCAGATGTGAGCTCCACAGCTGGTATCCAATACCTAAGAAGCAGAATTAATTATCATGTTCACTTCAATCACAAGCATACCTGGGTTGTAGGGGAGTTGTGGGCACTCCCTCTTCTAATGTCCTTTTCCTTAGCAATACATGCAGACATCATTTACCTTCGACTGCTCAGAACTGCCAACCTTTAATTCCATTTTCCCATTCCCACGGTAGCAATAGGGGCGCGCGGAGCGCTAGCAGTGGCTGCGATAGCTTTTCCCTTGCTCTTCTTCCTCTTCCAGCATCCAGCCCTCTTGCCTTTCACTTTGGAGGTTGAAACCTCTCTTACTAATACCGCCGGCGTAGACTTGTAGGTCGTCGCTTTGTATTAGACTAGCATATTAATTATCTCATGAATAGACTTCTCAAGTTCGTTTATGTTGTAGTTAAGAATAAGCGGTTCGTCGGACGAAAGAAGTGATTGAAGGATCACTCATTATACGTGTCACTGTCAAACCCAGCTGTAAGGTCTTCGAGCTTCTCCACTAGGGATAGCATCTTGACTCCGTGACTTTCTACGGATGATCCTTCTGCCATCTTGGTCCAGAAGAATTCTTTTGTGGTGGCATATCTAATATGCCTATCAGGAACTGCATAAACCTCCTTCATGCGGAGCATTATCAATGGAACATCATCCAGTCTTTCATATTACCTTGGGATGTCAGTAGACATTGAAGCCAATATGATACTGCGGACCTTGCAGTTGTCCTCAAGCCACTTCTCGAACGTGACACATTCTTCGGGCGAAGACCCTTCCAACAAACTCCTTGGGAGTGGCTTGTCCAAGACATAGCCCTAGTTCTCAAAATTTAGGATACTCAGATTTTGTAGGTAGTCATTGTAGTTTGTGCCATTGAATTTGTTAGTCTCCATTATCATAGTTAAAGTGTTCTTAGACATTTTCTATACAATAGAAAATTAAACAAAAATCAACGAATGATTGTAATATTATAAATTAAGCTTAAAGACTTGGTCTTTAGTTTTTAACTCTCCCACTATTTAAATTTTGCAGGCTTAGTAGGTTGGGCTCGTCATCGTCCAACAATGGTATGCTAGGTTTCATTAGATGCGATGCGTTTATTTAATGCTTTATATTTATGCATGCAATATTAATATGTGATGAGGTCTTGGTCTATAACTCACGAGTCGTGGGGGGCGGCAAATGAAATGCGATTTGGTTGATAAGTCGGGCCTAACACCGAGTAATATGATTCACTTAGAGTCCTCGAAATCATGTGAGGAAGTGAGGCAAAAGATCTTGGGAATCTCATGGAATGAAAATGGCATTGGATACCTCCCACTAGGCTTCTGCCATGTGAATCGTAAAAGTGGGGCATGGAAAATTAGCTTGTGGGTCCCAAGGCAACTAGGAAATATTATTCCTGAAACCCTACTTGAGAGTGGTGGGCTCTGGAATAAATAGTGGGAGAGTTAAAGACTTCCAAGTTTTTAAGCTTAATTCATAGTATTACTACCATTCGTTGATTTCTGTTTTTAATTTTCTATTTTCTAGAAAATGTCTAAGAATACTTTAATCATGATAATAGAGACTAACATATTGAATGGCATGAACTACAACGGCTGGCTGCAAAATTTGAGGATTGTCTTAGATTTTGAGAACCAAGGCTATGTCTTGGACAAGCCACTCCCAATGGCCTTAGTGGAAGGGTCCTCGCTCGAAGAACATGTCGCGTTCGAGAAGTGGCTTGAGGACACCCGCAAGCTCCGCATTATCAAATTGGCTTGGATGTCCAATGACATCCAAAAGCAATATGATTGGATGATGTTCCCTTGATAATGCTCCGCACTAAGGACGTTTTTTCGGTTCTTGATAGGCATATTAGATATATGCCACAAAAGCATTCTTTGGGACCAAGATGGCCGAAGGATCGTTTGTACAAAGTCACGGTGTGAAGATGCTATCCCTAGTGGAGAAGCTTGAAAATCATAAAGTTGGGCTTGATAATGACACGTACATTGACGTGATCCTTCAGTCACTTCCTCTGTCCTACGACCTGTTTATTATTAACTACAACATGAACGGACTTGAGAAGTCTATTCCTGAGTTAATTCATATGCTGGTCCAATTGAGGCGACAGCCCACAAGTGTATGCTGGTGGCATTGGTAGGAGAGATTTCAACCTCCAAAATGAAAGGCAAGAGGGCTGGACGCTGGAAGAGGAATAAAGGCAAGGGAAAAGCGGTCATGGCGACTGCTAGCACTCCGAGCGCTCCTACTGCTCTCGTGGGAATGGGAAAAGGGAAAAGGAAGGTTGGCGGTTGTCAACGGTCGAAGACAAATGATGTCTGCATGCATTGCCAAGGAAAGGGGCATTGGAAGAGGGAGTGCCCACAACTCCTCTCTAACCCAGGCATGTTTGTGATTGAAGTGAATATGATAACTGATTCTGCTTCTTGGGTATTTGATACCGGCTGTGGAGCTTACATCTGCAATAACTTACAGGTGCTACAAAGAAGCAGAAAACTAATTAAGGATGAGATGATTCTAAGACTAGGTGATAGGAAGGCCGTCGCTGCGGAAACCGTGGGATATCTCAACTTAGTTATTAGGAGAATTAAAAGACTATTATAATGTATCGAGCATGATCAAAAATATTATTTTCATTCCAGTTTTAGATAATGATGGTTATAAATTTGCGATCAATAAAAATAATTTTTATTTGATAGATAATCATGAAAATGCACAATTATGGCACGTAAGGCTAGGCTACATCTCAAAAGATAGGATGAGGAAGTTGGTAGACTCAAAAAGTCTAGAGGTAGATGATTTGGATAACCTACCAACTTGCCAATCATGTTTAAAAGGGAAAATGACCAAGAAGCCTTTTATTAGAAAAAGTGTGTTTGCTAACGATCTTTTAGATTTGATCCATACGAACGTCTATGGACCATTAAATACTCTGGCTAGAGGAGGATACTCGTACGTCATTCCCTTCACGGATGATCACTTACGGTATGGTTATGTTTACCTAATGATGTACAAGTCTAAGGCCTTTGGAAGGTTCAAGGAATACAGATTTGATGTCGAGAATCAAACTGATCGTAAAATTAAAAACCCTACGGTTAGACCGAGGCGTAAAGTATTTAAGTGGTGAATTCATTGATTACTTAAAACAGAATGGAATTCTCTCTCAATGCACTCCTAGAACGCCACAACTTAATGGCGTGGCTGAATGGAGGAATATAACCCTATTGAACATGGTTCGATGCATGATGAGTTTTACAAAAAAATTTCCTTCGTTCTGGGATCACGCTCTTGAGACGGTGGCCAAATTGGTTAACATGGAACCATCTAAGACAGTGCCCTAGATGCCATATGAGATATGGCATGGCAAACCTGCATCCTACAAGTACTTGAGAGTGTGGGGTAGTCCCGCATACGTCAAAATGCTAGTGGGAGACAAACTAGACTTAAGATCTAGTCTGCGCAGGTTTGTTGGATATCCGAGAGAAACTGTGGAACACTACTTCTATGATTCATCTGAGCAAAAGATTTTTATCTCAAGAAATGCAGTGTTCTTAGAAAAGGGTTTCCTACGGATAGCTAACGTGAGGAAGTGCTACTTGAGGAAACAAGTGAGGCACCTTAGCAGAATGAAGGAACATCATTGAGCCTATAGTTTCCACTGATAGTGTTCTAAGTCCTCCATAATCGACTAGGGAATCACGACTTCCTGATAGGTACGGATTCTTGGGACTGACTAGTCAATTGAAAAATGATCCAAAGACATAGAGAGAAGCGATGTCGGACATCGATCCGGATAAGTGGCTTGAGGTCATGAGATCCGAAATGGTCTCGATGGGTTCAAATCAAGTTTGGACCCTCGTAGACCCACTTAAAGGTATTAACCTATTGGGTGCAAATGGGTCCACAAATCTAGGCTTGGAGCTGATAGGAGGTTACAGCCTTCAAGGCTAGGCTCGTGGCAAAATGATACACTCAACGACCCGGGGTTGATTTTGAGGAAACCTATTCACCCATAGCCATGGCCAAGTCCATTTGGATTCTACTTGCCATAGCAGCATGGTATGACTATGAAATATGGAAGATGGATGTGAAAACGACATTTCTCAATAGTTTCATGGAAGAAGAGATCTACATGATCAACTAGAGGGTTTCACTACCGTTGGAGAAGAACAAAAGGTCTGTCATCTCCAAAGGTCCATCTGTGGCCTCAAACAAGCTTCCCGAAGCTGGAACACACATTTTGATAAAGTTATACAGGGTTATGATTTCATCAAAAATGAATTGGATCCTTGTGTATACAAGAAGGTTAGTGGGAGCGTGGTTGCGAACCTTGTGCTTTACGTAGGCGACATCTTGCTCATTGAAAATGATGTCAATAAGTTTTGTGACATTAAAGCATGGTTGTCCAAACAATTTTTCATGAAGGATATGGGTGAGGCCTCTAATATCCTTGGCATCAAGACTATAGGGATAAATCTAGAAGAATATTAGGATTGACCCAATACTCGTACATTGAGAAAGTCTTGAAGAGATTCAAGATGGAGAACTCAAATCGAGGATTCCTTCCCATGAGGCATGGGATTAAGATGTCCAAGAAGTAATCTAAGAAGACTGATGAGGAATTTAAAAGGATTGCAGGCATCCCCTATGCTTCAGTTGTAGGAAGCATTCAGTATGTTGTCCAGTGCACCAGGCAAACAGATATCAGGAATGTGTCGGGGAAGCGCAATGGAAGCAATCAAGACCATATTTAAGTACTTGAAATGGGCTAAAGATATGTTCTTGATTTACGGTAGTGGAGAATTTATACTAGAAGTCTATAGCAACGCTAGCTTCCAGTTGGACGATGACGATGCCAAGTCTCAATCAGGTTTTGTATTCAAGTTGAATGGTGGGTGGTTGCTTGGAAAAGTTCCAAGCAGGATACCGCAGTGGATTCTACCGTGGAAGCTGAATACATAGCAACTTCAGGAGCAGCAAAGAAAGTGGTTTGGATGAAAAACTACATTCAAAAGTTAGGTGTGGTAACTAGCATTGTTGAGCCCTTAGTTATCTTCTGCTATAACAATGTGGCTATAACACAAGCAAAGGAACCGAGATCTCATCAATATTCTAACCATATTCTTATCGCTACCATCTACTTAGAGAGATGGTGAGTAGAGGTGACGTTAGGATGGATCGATCAGCAGAAAACACAAGAGATGCACTTACTAAGTCGATGTTGCAAATTGCCCGTACTCGACATTTGCATAAAGATGGGTTTGAGGTCTGATGGGTATATGTATAATCCCCCTGCAAAAAGACTGAAAAGCCCTTCATTAAGGGTAGGATGGTCATTTGATGGGTATATGTATAATCCCCCTGCAAAAAGACTGAAAAGCCCTTCATTAAGGGTAGGATGGTCATTTCCACGACCTGATCCGCGTACTTCGCAACGGGCGGGTCGCAGAGGACCCGACCCGGGTCGTGAGAACCGACAGAAGACCCGGACAATGACGACCATTCGATTAGAATGGGAATCAACCAGATGAGGCCACGTGGCCCAATACTTGCCGTACAACTGTGTACTATAAATAGACCCCGATACGCCATAAATAAGGTAACGGCTATACATTAATTGAGATCGAACTTTGAGATAGAATATATTTCTCTCGATCAACCTAACTTGAGCGTCGGAGGGTCATTGTCGGGGACATACCCGACGAGCTCACGGTTCGTGTTTATTCTCAGGGGATCCAAAATCTGTTTCGGAAGAGTTAGTCGATCAGCGGTGAGATCGTCTCAAGAGATCGAATAATTCGACCCGGATCAGTTGGCGCCGTCTGTGGGAAATTCTGAGAATTTTGTCATTATGGAAGGTTCATCGAGGAGAAATGCTGCCGAGGAAGAGACACCCAGGAAAGGAGCAGGTGCAACCATCCTAATCACTCCGGATGAGTTGCAAAGAATGATAGACGAGGCAAGCCAAAAAGCCATAGTAGAATATGAAAGGAGAACAGCGACCCCCCTGGTCAAAGAAACCGCTAGAAGATAGTTATTCGAAAACGTGGAGCCAATAAGAGAGTCAAGAGTTCAAGGGGAACATGATCATCGCAGTAAGCGACCGGCATCATCCGATGCAGGCTCCAGCAGCCACGGACGCGCGAAAAGAAGAGAGCCGATTATATCCAGGGCCGAAGTGGAAAGCGTGGGCAAACAGATACACAGCCTAAATAAACAGATCGACGAGTTGAAGAAACGGGGGGAGATCGTCTCGCAGAACAAGAACTCCCCTTTCTGTAATGAAATCCTCGTTCAGACCGTCGAGCCGGGGTTCAGGGTACCCGATCTGAGGAGATACAATGGGATGAGAGACCCCCAGGAGCATGTGGCCGCCTTCGAAATGGTGATGAATCTTTACGGACAATCAACCCCGATAATGGCTAAATTGTTCGCGACCACACTTACGGGAAAAGCTCAAGAGTGGTTCACGAACCTACCCCGAGGAAGCATCGAGTCCTACGAACAGCTCGTGCAAAAGTTCAATTTCCATTTTGCGAGCAAGAAGAAACAAAAGAGGTCGGCTACCCATCTGTTCAACATCCGACAGAGAGAGGATGAGACGTTGAAAAATTTCATGGGCCGATTCAACAATGAGACCCTGGAGGTGCAAGAGTTGAGGATTGACATGCTCGTGAGTATTCTCATCCACGGACTCAGGAAGGGCTCTTTCGCCTCCGTCCTCGCGCGAGATCCGCCCTTCGATGTCGAGCAACTGATGGCGATAGCACAGAAATATATTGACGAAGAGGAGATGAACCCGATGAAAGATTCGGAGCGAAGGGAGCGGGAGTACATTCCCAGACGACCTCATGAGGGAAGAGGAGGAGGAAACGACAAACCGAAAATGGAGAAAAGGAAGGAGCCCAAATACGTGCCGAAATACCACAATTACACTCCTTTGGCCATGTCTCGGGAGAAGGCTCTGATGATGGTAGAGAATGCCGACGTGCTGAAATGGCCTAGACATACGAGATACACCCCCACCAAGAAAACGTCTAACAAGTACTGCCGTTTCCATCGGGAGAGAGGACACAGTACAGAGGAGTGCTACCAGCTGAAAGACGAGATCGAAAGGCTCGTTCGACAGGGGCACTTCCGAGATCGCGTGCCCCCAAATTGTAAGATCGAAGGGCGAGGGAGGAGTAGATCGAGAAGCCCGGACCAAGACAGAAACCCGGGCCCATCAAGGATCGACAGACCCCCGACGGGTGGGAACAACGCACCCACTAAAGGCATCATATACACAATTGCGGGAGGATCGACTGCGGGAGATTCGAGTCGAACACGGAAGAGATGCGCCCGAACAGCCGGATCGGTGAGACAGAAGGAATTCGTGCTGAAGGTGGAGGGCGAAGAGGCCATCTCATTTAATAGCTCAGACAGATTGGAGGACGGTGGAGAAAACGACCCCATGGTCATCAAGCTCGATATCGCGAACTTCACCGTCCACAAAGTGTTGATTGACAGCGGGAGCTCAGCGGACATAATTTTCAAAAATGTCGTGGACCGGATGGAGCTGGAAAATGCGAGGCTCGAACCCGTAAAGACTCCGCTGGTCGGCTTTGGAGGAAGCGAAGTGGCCTCATTGGGGACGATTGAGCTGCCGGTGTCCATGGGTGATGAGCCGAAGAGGAAAACCCTGATGGTTAAATTCTTGGTGGTCGATACCCCGTTCACGTACAATGTCATACTGGGACGGCCCGGGTTGAACTCGTTCCGAGCGGTCATCTCCACGTACCATATGAAGATGAAATTCCCCACTGAATATGGGATCGGGGAGGTATCGTGCGACCAAAAGGAGGCCCGCAAATGCTACAATTTGTCGATAAAGGGAGAGCCGAGGTCGAAGAAACAGAAGGTCAGGGAGGACGCGGAGCCCCGACCATATGAAGCTGAACATTTGAAACCCAATGAGGAATACAAGGCCATTCAGCTCGCCGCAGAGGACCCCAGCAAGACGACCAGGATAGGTTCCAGCCTAAACGAGGGGGAGATGGCCATGATCGACTTTCTAAGGAAGAACGCGGATATGTTTGCGTGGAGTCCGTCGGATTTCACCGGGATTGACCCGGAGGTCATTGTACATCGGTTGAATGTAGACCCCACTGCTCGACCTGTGCAGCAGAGGAAGAGAAATTTCAGCAATGAAAAGAACGATGCTATCAGGCAAGAGGTCGAGAAGCTTGTGAAAGCTGGATATATATCGGAAATCCAGTACACGAACTGGCTTTCCAATGTAGTACTCGTCCCAAAATCTTCAGGAAAATGGCGGATGTGCGTGGATTTCACGGATCTGAATAAGGCGTGCCCTAAAGACCCATACCCGCTGCCGCGGATCGATACCATGGTGGATTCGACCGCAGGGTTCGAACTCTTTTCAATGATGGATGCATACCAAGGATATCACCAGATCCAACTGGCAGAAGAGGATAGAGACAAAACCTCATTCGTTACAGATAAAGGGATTTATTGCTACAACATGATGCCATTCGGGTTTAAGAATGCGGGCGCAACCTACCAACGATTGGTTAATAAGATGTTCGGCGAGCTGCTCGGAAGAACCATGGAAGTATATGTTGATGACATGCTGGTCAAGAGTAAGAGATCGCAGGACCACATCAAAGACCTCTCTCAGGCGTTCAGCATAATGAGGTCGCATGGAATGAAACTCAACCCAGACAAATGTACTTTTGGTGTGACCGGGGGAAAGTTTCTGGGATATATGATCAGTGAACGAGGGATAGAAGCGAACCCAGAAAAGATACAAGCCATTATGGACCTGAGATCGCCGAGTTCGATCAAGGAAATGCAGAAGCTTACCGGAAAGATTGCATCTTTGGGCAGGTTTATATCGCGATCGGCAGATAGAAGCCTACCATTTTTCAAAGCCTTGAGGAAACCCAAGAGTTTCGCGTGGACTCAAGAATGCGAACAGGCTTTGCAAGAACTAAAGGAGTATCTCACCAAACCCCCGTTGCTCGCAAATCCTAAAGAGGGGGAGACGCTATTCTTGTATCTTGGAGTGTCCGAGAACGCGGTCAGCTCCGTGCTGGTAAGAGAGGAGGCTAACAATCAGAATCCAATCTACTATGTCAGTAAAATGCTCCAAGGGGCTGAATTGCGGTACTCAGAGATGGAGAAACTCGCCCTCGCATTAGTAGTAACTGCCCGAAAACTACGGCCATATTTCCAGTCGCATAAAGTGGTGGTGCTGACGAACCACCCCCTTAAGCATGTGATGTCGCGATCGGAAGCCTCCGGAAGATTAATCAAATGGGCGGTCGAATTGGGGCAACATGATATCGAGTACCAGCCCAGGACGGCCCAGAAGGCACAGGTGCTCGCAGACTTCATCACAGAGTTGTCCAGCGATCTGAAAGAACCCGATGCCCCCGACCACACCTGTTTGAAATGGATGCTGCATGTAGATGGGTCTTCCAATGCGAACAACGGAGGAGCAGGCGTGCTGATCCAAGGACCCAAAGGAGTCGAGATAGAAGTCGCAGCTCGCCTATCATTCCCAGTGACAAATAATGAAGCGGAATACGAGGCGTTGGTATTGGGGTTGGAGCTAGCATATGAGGCAGGAGCTCGTGACCTGGAGGTTTTTACCGATTCACAGCTGATCGCTATGCAGATTGAGGGGGCATACGAGACGAGAGAGAGAACCATGACACGGTATAAGGAGATCGTGCAGCAATTGATGGGAAAGTTTAACGGATGTTCCGTTTGACAAGTTCCCCGAGCAGAAAATGACAAAGCGGATGCCCTGTCAAAATTTGGGGCAGCAATGGATGGAATTCGAGATCGCAAAATCACTGCCTTAGTGCGCGACCAGTCGGTGCTCGCGAGCGGAACAGAAATTCAGGTCGTCTCGGAGGCAGAATCGTGGATGAGCGAGATCATACGGTATCTTGGAGAGGGCATCCTGCCCAACGACCCACGGGCAGCAAAAAGAGTCAAATTTCGCGCCACCCGATTCACGTTGTTAGATGGTCAGCTCTACAAACGAACAACGGATGACCCACTCCTGAAATGCTTGGATGGAGAGAGAGCCTTGTACGTGATGCGGGAAATACACGAAGGAAGCTGCGGTAATCATTCGGGAGCGAGATCGCTAGCTGAGAAGGTGATGCGGCAAGGGTATTTCTGGCCCACCTTGGTCGAAGATTCCAAGAACTTGGTGAGGAAGTGCGAGAGTTGCCAGAAGTACGCTTCTTTGATACACCAGCCGGCAACACCGATGGAACCGATCAAGATAGCATGCCCGTTCGACCAATGGGGAATTGACATCGTGGGACCTTTGCCGCCCGCACAAGCCCAAAAGAAATTCATCATCGTAGCGGTCGAATATTTCTCCAAGTGGGTCGAAGCGGAAGCAGTAGCCAAAATCTCGGAGAGGGAAGTCATCAACTTCATTTGGAAGAATATTATATGCAGATTTGGTATACCCCGGATATTAATATCTGATAACGGCACGCAGTTCCAAGGCAGGAAAATTACGGAATGGTGCAAGGAGCTGAAGATCGCCCAACACTTCACAGCAGTTGCGAACCCTCAAGCGAACGGGCAGACCGAAGTGACGAACCGAACGATCTTGCAACATTTGAAGACTCGCCTCGAGAGCAAGGG
>NC_026154.1:8144931-8167255 GCF_000512975.1 Sesamum indicum
TCGAACAAGGAGCCTGTGAAAGGCCATCAACTGAAGGATCGAACAAGGAGCCTGTGAAAGGCCATCAACTGAAGGGTCGAACAAGGAGCCTGTGAAAGGCCATCAACTGAAGGATCGAACAAGGAGCCTGTGAAAGGCCATCAACTGAAGGGTCGAACAAGGAGCCCGTGAAAGGCCAACAACTGATTGATCGAATAAGAGGCCGGCAAAAGGCCATCAACAGGAAGACCAAACTGAAAAAGACGCACCCAAGCAAAACACGAACTGAAAAAGACGCGTCCAATATGCGATCTGAAAAAGACGCACTCAAGCAAAACGCGAACTGAAAAAGACGCGTCCAACATGCGATCTGAAAAAGACGCACACGAGCAAAATGCAACTCAAAGAACGCAATGCGCAAATGTAGCAAAATAAGCGAGCTGACAAAAGTTCATTTTCATTCAACAAAATGTCATATACAGGGGTTATCAAAAAATCCCACCCCGCCCTCCTGTTTACAAAAAATGATGTCCTAAGAATCTCTAGGATTTACATTTGGATCAATCAGCTCAAAATCCTACCACAAAAATAGAAGAATCTGGACTGATCAGGCGTCAGCTTCCGCCTCCAGTTCGTCCCTCAGGACCATAAATTCATCGTCTTTCAGCTCAGGATCTGGAGGAAGAGGTTGAAGGTCACCATCAAGCGAGATGTCAAGTTTGCTGCGGTCAAAAGACTCATGAAAGCCACCGAGCTTTTCGACTTGAGACAGGCAGATCTCATAGCCCTTGGTGAATGAGTCCGCAGACTTGATCTCAAGAGCGGTCGTGAAGGTGTCGGTCTTCAAAAAATCACGAACCGCGGACATCCGGGAGTTGGCCAAGGCTCGCTGATGCTCTTCGATTAGAATGCGACCGGCTTGGCCTTCCTCCACCCCACGCTTATGGCCCTCCACGAGGCCGACCTCACGCCCGGCATCGAACGCTTCTTTCTTAGCCTCTGTCAGGGCCACCTCTTGCTCAGAACGAAGAATCTCCCTCTCCTTCTTGGCAACATCGAGCTCGGCTCGCAACTTTTGCACCTCATCTCCCAAGGCCAGCAGGTTATCCTCCTGCTTGCGTTCGGTCTCGTCCCGATCGGCCAGTTGAGCCTTAAGATCTTGCACCTTCTGGTCTGTCTGAATATAACTCCTCCGATAATGGGTGCATTTGAGGCTTAAGCTTCGAAGAAAGGTCATGGCCTGCAAAATCGAATGCAATGAATGGCATAAAAGAAGGAGGTCGAAGGAATCCTGCCTAGGAGATACCTGGACTAGGGAGTGGGCTGCGAACTCCTCGAGCCGAATAGGGCTATTCGGTACGAGCGCCCCTTGGTCGCGAACGGAGACGAACGAGTTGTAGACTGCAAAAGTATCTCCTCCAGCCTCGCCATACAGCGACGAGCTCGACATATCCTGCCATTCGGGAGGCGGCACATTGCCTCGAAGAGCTGCCCGGCTGTCCTCCCAACATGTGGCGAGCTGTGCCACCCTCAAGAATTTGTCCCGATCTTCCTCAACACTAGTTTTATCTGCGGCTTCCTTAGCCATCCTGCTCAGCACGCTCGGGCTATGCGGTTTTGAAGGAGGTGGGCGAGAGGCCTCCGCGGGCTCCTTCCCTTTACCCTTATCGCTAGGCCCTAACTTGGACTTGGGCCCTTGTCCCTTCTTCGGGGAGGATCGCTTCCTTTTCTTAGATCGCTCATCAAGCGGACCTTGGCTCCCCTGGTCGACCCCATGGTCCCCGCTAGCCTCATCCAAACCCAGTTCTAACTCTGAGGAGTTGTAGCCGAGATGATCATTATGGGCGGAAGGCGTACCCTCGCTATCAACTGCAATGGGCTGTTGCCCATCGGGAGTGGCAATTGCGAGCGTTTTGGAAGGAACCGAAGGAGGCGGGATCGAAGATAAATCTGGAGCATTGGCGACTGCCTTGCCCTTCCCTTTCGGATCCGAGGAACTTGCGATCTCACCCCCCTTCCTTGATTTGTTCTGGGCCGCAATCCTCCGCATAGCTGTGCGCGTGCTCATGATGATACTATCTGCGAGCAGGGAAAGGTTAGCATACGCGAACACTACAGCGATGAAAGCAAGTGAGACCGAAAGAAGAAAATCACCTAAGGACTCTTCGATGTGAAGGGACGCTGGAGAGAGCCCAGATAATTGCAAAACTTTCTCATTGAGAAGCTTCTTGGGATCATACTTATAAAATGTCAGACTCCTTATTTGGTCACCCTCCAGCCCCCCACCACAGATTTTTGGAAGGGGTTTATACTTAGTCCACTCGTTCTTGAAAGGCCAGACACCACTAGGAGATCGAATGAAAATGTAGCGATCTAACCAAGCTCCTACATTCGACTTCAGGGCGCTCAGATACCCGCAATCTGGTTTGGCCGAAAGATAGAAAAAACCTCGACTACCAGATCGCTTCGAGGTGGTGAAGGAATATAAACTCCAAAAATTATCAAAACTGGGGTCTAAACCTACATATCGCATCATTACAACGAAAAGGACTATATGGGTAATGGAATTCGGGGAAAGCTGCATAGGGCATAACCCCAACTTATTCAAAATCGCGGCCACCGGGGGAGCCAGAGGCAATCTCAACCCAGCATCGAGGTGTTTGATAGAAAAAGCAGTAAACCCCTCGGGAGGACGATGCATACGGTCGAAGGTGGCAGGGATGAGAACGTCAAAATCGGAGGGGATGTGGTACCTTTCCCTAATCTTATTTACAGGAACCCTAACTTTACTGACCACAGCCTCCCAAGGGTTTTTGGCGAGCCGATCCTGGAACTTGGCAAGGACCGAAGGCCCAGTCTGTTCATCCTTAAGTTTGGTGACCGGAAACTTCTTATTCCTCTTGGGAGAGGTAGAATATGACCCGTGCGAAGACCTAGAGACAGACCTAGACCCGGACCCTAAGGACGAACCAGAACCAGACTCGGGAGAGGACCCAGAAGCAGATTCAGAACGAGACGAAGACGACCCTGAACTAGATCGTGGCTTAGGGCCAGATCGCGACTCAGAATTCGAGCTAGAGCTGGAAGGCATCGTACCTTAAAGCAGGATGACTCTGGAAGCCGCAGATCGAATACGAACTCGTGGTTGTGAGCCTTGGTCGCTGGAAGTCTTTGCGTGAGGTGGGCCGAGAAGTCAAATGAGGGGGTATTTATAGGAGATCCACTCTGGAACAACGCGCCCGGACGAACCGAGGGGATCTTGCCACATGTACGCAATCGACGGACGCGACGGTTCGACTTCCTCAAAGGCAACGAACTTGCACTTTGAAAAAGTGGGTGAGTAATGATGGGTATATGTATAATCCCCCTGTAAAAAGACTGAAAAGCCCTTCATTAAGGGTAGGATGGTCATTTCCACGACCGGATCCGCGTACTTCGCAACGGGCGGGTCGTAGAGGACCCGACCCGGGTCGTGAGAACCGACAGAAGACCCGGACAATGACGACCATTCGATTAGAATGGGAATCAACCAGATGAGGCCACGTGGCCCAGTACTTGCCGTACAACTGTGTACTATAAATAGACCCCGATACGCCATAAATAAGGTAACGGCTATACATTAATTGAGATCGAACTTTGAGATAGAATATATTTCTCTCGATCAACCTAACTTGAGCGTCGGAGGGTCATTGTCGGGGACATACCCGACGAGCTCACGGTTCGTGTTTATTCTCAGGGGATCCAAAATCTGTTTCGGAAGAGTTAGTCGATCAGCGGTGAGATCGTCTCAGGAGATCGAATAATTCGACCCGGATCAAGGTCGATGGGTGATTGTCTTTAATTCAAGTAGGAGATTGTTAAAATAGGTGATCTGAAAGCCAGTCAGATTGGCATACTAGTAATCCATTCTAAAAATAACTCGATTCTATGTAATATTATTCAGTAAATAAAATGAGTATTTGCTATTGGAATTTCATTTGTTGTGCTCATCATACATATATTTGCATTTCTTTTAAACATCACAATAAAGTCCACAGACTACTTTAACAACCATGCAACAGTTGGACGATGCATTGGATGGTGTTCATGAAATCAACTGCCAAGGTTTGGGTCTGAAACGTTCCAAGTCGCGGGCCTCGAGAATGGGCATAGAGAGTCCCATGGAGACTTGCGCTAAGAGTCGCATTCAGTTTAGGAGTATCGTGTTTTATCAGCGATAGAGGCGGGGCGTCTATGCGATCTTGGTGGGTTGATTGGCTAGGTGTGGGATCGACTGAACTGACTTGTAGGGATCGTCATTTGGAAGCTTTGGAGGCTTGATCGGTATGACTCGAATCTCCGGCTCTGATATTTTGGGAGTAGTCCTCAAACTTGGGGAATCACGGCAGTCACTTGCATACGATGACTGTATCTTGGATTTGTGCGAGAGGTAATTGTGTCGTAGACATGTCATCATAAGCCTTGTCCACTGCAGCCGGAGTATGTAGCAAAGACAGTGAGTTCCAACAAGAGGATTTGTCCCCTGTCAATATGTGATAGAGGTATCTCCTATGCACTTGGAGATGCGTTACTGCTCTATGAACCTGTGGCCAAAGTTGTTGATCAAATAGAAAAAAGAGGTTCATTTGTTGATAAGTTGGCATAATGTGATTTGAAGAGAGCTTAATTAAATAAATTTTTATTAAAATTCAATTTAAATGAAAATTCATTAGCCTTGCATTTTATTTAGTAAAAATCGGCCAAGCCCCCTAATTTTTAGCCTATGAAAAATTCCATGAAAGGAAATAAATGACTAGCAAATTGCAATTTTGGAAAGTACAATTTTAGTTATTGTTGGGGATCTCTTTATTTGGAATAAAGAGAAATCTACCTTGTAGATAAAAGAATGTTTCTAGACACATTCTTAATCATCAATACAAGATATATATACGATACATAAGTATTTAGAAAATAATTATCACATTATTACACAACACAGAAAAAATCCCCTCCTTCCCTACTATCCCTCTCTCTCTTATAGCTAATATTTCTTAGAAAAGATATTTTTGTATCCTGTAACTATGAGCATATGACATTGATGTTCATAAAAGTGGATTAGCCCAAAGAGATCCAAGTGGCTCAGAAAGAAGAAAAAAATACAAGGACTATGGTGCCCCCCAGGGGACCCAATTTGGGAGAGGGCCCAAGGGGACAGCCAAGCATCCTCCAGCAAACTAAAAGTCCTGCCAGCCCTGATCTAAGAAGGCCTTAAAGGCCCACAAAGAGGCTTAGGGACTTGAAGTCCCCTAGCCAAAGTCAAAGGTCCTCCACATGGCGCACACGGGGGATCTAGGTGGTAGCCACACAAGATCTCTGGAAGTCCCCTTCATAGAATCGGACAAGAACCAGCAACACCCTCTGGGGCACGTGGCTTCCCAGTGAGAAGTATTATAAATCCTAAAAAGATTGGACTCTAGTTGGGAGAGGTCTCCTCAACCACATCACTGAAATTTCGAGAAGGCAACATCCTAATCTCCAAGTAGATACACAACAGACTCCAATAGTCCCCAGAATCTAAGGGGATACTCCAGCTACACCTTAAGTTTGAGGAGAATCAACCAACCGCTAAGGACTCTGCACTAAATCTGAGGGGGTCAGCATTATCCAACAACTTTGAGTTTATGCCTTCCCGAATTCGTGACTTTCTCAAATGTCCTTGTGGTTGCTTATAAATAGAGAGCTACCCCAGCGGGAGAAGGACATTCACAAATCAAAGGGACACGTACAGAGGGACACACAGTCACACCTTCATATGTTTTGAGATGTTCTTTAATTTGAGCTGCCATATACAACTTTCACCTTTTTGCTACCATGTTAGCTTAGAGGATTACTGCAATTTCGTACTTATAGTTTTGATTCCATATCAATCTCTTTATTGTACACAAAATTGAGCAATGACACTCTTTTCTTCATTGATTTGGCCGTTTTTATCTTCAAACACTTATTTTATTACTCCCCACTCTAAATGGGTCAAACACCACATATTTTGCTCTTATCATTTATTTCATACATGCGTTAATTTTTTGCAGGCATCAAACATATTAAATCCTTCATTTTTTTAATAATTATAAATATATCATGTAATTTATATCCCCAACTTGGTCTTAATTTTGACACATTGGTCCACATATAGGCTCACACATTTGGTGCTAAAGTGACAAACTTGCCCAGATTTAACAAATTTGGCCATACCTATATTTTTTCAGCCAAAATATGTTTTCAGAGAAAAAGGAAAGAAAAAAAAAAAGAGAACTGCCATCGCCTTGTGGTTCGTCACTGGTTTGTCCTTTCCCAAATAATTTGCCTCTCTAATTACGATAAATTGGTTGATAATTAGTTTCTTCCTAAACAACTTACCAATCACTGCAACAAATTATTATAATAGTGAAAAAATATTAATTAATAATTTTACAATTATCACTTAAATATATATTAAATGACAAAAGTTATGATTTTGTTACTATATAATTATTGACGACAAAAATGATGCACTAAGTTGCTACGACAGATAATTAGTGAAACATCTATAATAACAATAGTAACAATAATTATTTGTTGACGTTGGGTAGCCATTATATGTGTGTTATTAATTATCTACAATGACAACTTTTATCGTGTACATTTTTTTATCATTATTTCTTATTAATAGTAACTTTTATAAAATAATAATTACTGTTAAAATTACGAAATTTATTATTATTATTAATTTATATAATTAATCACAATATTAAAATTCTTCCTTCGCATTTTTGTGGCTAATTTTTTTTTTTTTTTTGCCAGTGAATTTGAACACCAAATTTGAGTTGAAAAAATTAGTTTGTAGTTGATGTTCAACAACAAAAACGATGAGCCAAAGATGTTGCTAATCAAGTGTTGTGGGAAAGATGAGTCAATCACGTGGCACTCAGGTGTTCTTTTCCAACAACACACTTTGGTCAAGATACAATCTTCATATGCACGTTTATTGCTATAATTTATCAAATCTGAAGACAAATCATATGTATAGACGACCTATCAAAATAAAAAATTATACCGAACAAGCCCTTAAGGCTCTCGTATGACGACTCTCACGAGTCAGTTCAGTCAGTTTACTACATTACTAACTAACCCACTAAAATTGTATAGACGACCTATATTCCCTATCAACGAAACACGACATGTTTTTATAGACTCTCGATGCCCCATCTCGAGATCCTCGACTTGGAACATTTCAGAATAATCCATAGAGGTTGGTTTCATAGCTGTCAAATCTATGCGCAACTCAACTCCACTTGTTTAACCTTTCGGTCTGTGGGCATTTTGTTGTGGCATTGAAACACCGTTCAACGTATGTAGTAAGCACAATAACATACAATCTGAGTTTGATGAATTCTTACCATATTTATTATTTCGATGAAAATTTTATAATAGAAAACAATCAATCCAATTACTCTTTCGTCACCTATTCCTACAATCTCCCACTTAACTATTAAGTCAATCGCCGATGTAGCTTAGATATTTATGAGTATGAGCAATCAATGATAACAGCACGGTCTAGCGGGTCTACATTATATTCTACTGGAGCTATATATTCTAACACTCATAGCCTCCATCTCCTTGGCTTTGCTCCTTACAGTTTATTTGCAAAATAAAATAAACATCTTCACCTGTCTACTCATTTTACATGTTAAAGAGTACATAAATAGGGAGAAGAGCAAGCCTCAAATAACAAGGCTAAAAATGAGAGAGATAAGAAAATAAGAGACACGCAAGCCCCAATCTAATAGAAAAATAAAACCATTTACAAGATCTCAGGTCGAAAAGCTTTTGCCCTGGCCTTGTCATTTTCCTCCAAGGCTACAATTAGCTTGACTATGCTAGGCATCACATCCATCCAATGGATGTGATTTTTCTATCTAAACCACTTTCCAAAATCAACTTGCAAAAGTCATCATATATTCGACTTCTAAGATGGAAAGGCTACTTGAAATCCCTTCAAGCACACACCCTCCCCATCAAGTCCAAACATACCTATAGTTTGAAGACTTATCCATTATTCACATGAATCTGGAAGCTAGTGCTGCTTAGCCTTGCAGAATCAACTCTCCACAAATCGTGTCAGGATCACTTTTTAATCCTTATTCAGGTATTAAAGACTACTTTTGACAACCATCTACTGCCTCATCAGTGTATTCCCAATATACGTTGTGTCAGGCCTAAAGCATACACAACATCGGGTCCAACATACTGAATCAACACTTTAGTGTTGTCCATGGCCAAGATATAGGGGATGTCAGAGATATCTAAGCTTTTTCATTAGTTAGACGTAATTGAGTCTTAAACAGTATAAGCTTTCTCATCAGTCAATCGGGACCGAGTCTTGAACAGCTTATTCCTTTTATATAGGAATGTAATTCCTTTTATGGAGAATTTCGTGAATAATAATGTTTGTGTTTCAGTGTTTCCCAACATCTGAACCTAATTCTAAATGAGTAAGACATTTATACACTAAACACTTTGGAACTAAACCCAACTCCAACTAACCTTTATGCTCATTTAATCATTTCAGTTATGCTAAACACCAAACGCAGTTTTAACCTCATAATGAATCATTATGCTCCAAGCCATTGATTCTAGATGATGTCCCACATCGCTCCTCCTTATGTCCTATAGGATTATAATTTAATTGTTTCGATAATTAGAGACTAGGATATAGTTGGTTAGAAAAAAATTGAAATCACAAATGATGTTTTCGAGAAGTTGTATAAAACCAAACTCCCTCTATTTCCTTGACATATATAGGTTTAACCTATTAACTCAAGTACTTTCTACAATGAGATTTGATATCCAATAACAGCCAAGTGTTTCAGTGAAACTCCGATCAAACAAAGTCCAACATAGTTTGATTCTTCCTTACGAGAGACTGTTCAACCATGGTCCTTTCAGACAGAACTTTACTGAATGAGAATCACATTCTCACTCTTCAAAAACTTCCACTAAATACACATCCTCTCATTCCAATCAAGAGGCAATCAGTTTGGTTCATTACTCCAAGTCTAATTCTTTCAACCCCTTGAACGTTATTAGACTTGTGAACCCCGTACTAGTCTTATATATTTTGGTGACCTACAGATGTTACATCGGATCCAATCTAATGTATAACTGTAAGCTCATTTTGTCTTATAAAAGAGCTTTTCCGGTCTTTCTCTTTATCAAAAAAGATTTTGAAAGCTGATAGATCCAAAATAAACTATAGTACTCTTTGAATCCATCGATCTTTCTCATCCCTAAGTAGAAGAGATTGACCTACCAGAATTGTAAGTTTCGTTCTTTGTTTATCATTTTTATCCTTTATTTGAGTATTCAAAATCTAATTATGAGATGGTGCAAAGTTTATGTTCAACCCAGCAGGCATGAATCCTATTCAATGTTACATAAATAGCTTTTCTGGATCAAATATGCAACAAAAAATTGTCTAACCATAAATGACAACATTATTTCAATCAAGCTAGGTTACATAAATACTATCCTAACATAACCACTATTATGCCTAACTTATTACCTCGTCTTTGCGGAAACAACCCCACTATCTCTAAACCTTAGAACCTTCTTGTTTTTTATTTTCTACTCCTCATCAGTACCTGTAAACCATTCGCAGATTATGAATTATTGGTATCCAATACCAAGAGTAGAATAGTGATCATGATAATACTCAACTTAAGATTTACCTTCATTGATCTTAGCACTCCATCATAATTGGCCCTTATCTCGGCAATAAATGCAAACATCATAAAGCATCCTTAACTGGGAACCCTCTTCCTCTTTCCTTTACCTTAGCCTAGTGGTGTAACAGGAGCACTCGAAGTTCTAGTAGCTGTTGATGATGTCTCACACTTCTTCCTCTTTCCATATCCGACATCCTTGCTCTTTGCTTTAGAGGTTGAAGCCTCTCCCACTAGTACCAACGATGCAGATTTTTCAATCGTTGCCTTGTACTGGACCAACTTATTAATCAACTCATGAATTTTTTTCTCAAGCCCATTTATATTATAGTTGATAAATATGATGAAAGAGGGTAGGTAGAGATTGTAGGATCACCAACATACGTTTCTTCCTTCTTGAAATCGGCCTGGAGGTCTTTGAGCTTCTCCACTAGGGATAGCATCATCACTCCATGTTCTAGTACAAAATATCCTACAACGATTTTGGCGGCAAAGAGTGCCTTCATTATAGCACACCTAATATGCTAGTTCGATACCGCATAAAATTCTTTTATGTGGAGCATTATTGGCCAGACATTATTGTACCTCTTGTACTATTTCTGAATCTCTTTAGTCATTGAACCTAATACGATACCGCTCACATTCCTATTGTCATTATGCCACTAAGTAAACTTCTCGAACGTCAAATGTTCTTCGAGCAGGGACCCCTCCAGCAAAGTTCAAGGCATAAACTTATCGAAAAAATAAGTCTATTTCTCAAAATTGAGGACTATCATCCATCGAATTTATTAGCATTAAGTATGAAATTTAGTGGATTCCTAGACATCTACAATTAACAGCAAAATTTTAGTAGATTATCATAATATTGTGTTCAAGTTAAGGACTTGGATTTCAGTCATCAACCCTTCCACTATTTTCTATGAAAATCAATCACTCTCAAATAGGGTTTCGAGAAACTTTTCTTAGTGGACTTGGGTCCACCAGTGAAATTATCCATGCCCTGCATTTATGATTCACATGAAAAAAATAGCCTCGTTGAAGGTATCCAATACCATTCTCGATCTACAAGATTCCCAAGATATTTTTTCTCACCTTTTTCATGATTCCGAGGACTCCAAGTAAATCACATTACTTGGTGTTAGACCCAACCCATTAACAGAATCATAGCGCAAACTATCGCTCCCATGACTCGTGAGATTGGAAAATAGAAGCGTATTTCACTTCATTTACAGTAAAAGTGCAATTTTATTTTAGTCTAAACGTGCCACGACTCGTGAGACGACGTGTAGGTGAAATCAACTTCCTCACTACATTACTATGGATGAAAGTCACGGGAAAACAACCCTTTATTTTAAATTTCATTTTACGTCTAATATTTTAACTTGGTCCAACCAATTGAGAGTTATTAGATTTTGACCAAGACAAAATCACATAATTAATATCTTGCATGTTCTAAATATTTAAAGCATTAATTAAAATGTATCCCATGCAAAATAAAAGCCTAGCACACCCTTGTTAGATGATCACAAGGCCAAAATCTATGCCCACTGAGCCCGCAGTGGAGCTATGGTCAATCTAAGGGTAGGCCTATGCTATTACAAGTTATCAACCCATTAACCAATCATAGGCCTTGTAACACCTCTCTTTATTTTCTTGATCCCCATTGTGGGCTCCATCATTCGAGCCCCTTCTCCTTGGATCTACGTGGGCCAACCCACAACCTCTTCCATGGGCCTACATTGTCTAGGCTAGCTCCTTATAATTTGTTATACAACAAAAACGTAAACCTCTCAAACCTATCTATTCTCATTACGACTAAAAGAAACTCAATCAAAAGTTGAGGGAGTACATAAATGGGGAGAAACCAAGACTGAAAGCAGTTAGGATAAAATCGATGAGATAAGAAAAGAAGATGAACGCAGGTCCCAACCCAACAAAAAACTAAACCATACGTACTGTCCAACGGCTTTGTGATCGTCCCTGTTAATCCAATTAACAATTGTAGCATGAAAATACTCCAAGTAATCATGCACCAAATGCAACATTCACTATCATATAAAAATCACATATCTAATCTAAGAATTATATGTAAATTTATGCAACAAAATATGGACATAAGCGCAGCCATTGAAAAATTAATTCTTGTTTGAAAACCCATTCAAATTAATTTTAGTAATTTAATTTAGGAAAATACCAAATCTCAACTAAAATTAAATTCACCAAAACTGATTGTTTCACAAAAATATACAGAAAATATCAAAAAATAAAATTTCTGAAAAAAACATAAAAATCAGGTCCAACCGACCGGCCCAGCTTGTGGTTGCGCATAAAGCAGTCTGTTCCATTTTATTTTTTTTATATATTTTTTGGAACTCCCCCTTTTTCTTCTTTTGCAATTTTCGAAAACAAGAAATTAATTAAATTCCAAAAAATCCCAAATCTCAAATTTCTCATGTCCAAATTAAATGCAATATTAAACACATAAATTCTTAGATAAAGATATGCAATTAAACACCAAATCTCATGCTTCCAAATTTGATTAAACATGTTTACATGTTGAATTACATAAAACATGTTGGATTCAAGGCCTAAATACCAAGCTGGGCTTTGATACTACTTCTAGGGAGTAGATTGACCAATTAATCGAAAATTTCAAAATTAATTGAAAAGCAAGTGTAAATACCCAATTAAGGGGTGTGCCCTTGATCTATTTCCCAGGTGTTCGATGTATTAATAAAACAATCTAATGTATAGGCCAATATAACAAGAAATAAACGACTAATTGAATTAAACTATACCCTCGTAAATTCTCGAACCGGCTTCAAGCGTTGATTCCCTTCCTTAGATATAGATCTCTATGTAGAGATCCTCCAAAGATATCCGTGCTCCCACTAGGAAGACATGGTTTTCTCGTGCTTCCATCAACAATCACAGAAGAGCAAGAAATTCAATAATTGTTATCAATTAAGGAGTTCAATCTTCTTATTTTCTTCGATCGCCAAGATCAAGAAGAAAAACAATGGAGAGAGGGAAAGGAAGAGACAAAATCGAGTCTAGAGATTTGGTGTGTGTAAGTGTGTGCTCTCTAATCGGCTAGGGTTTTATATGTGGTATATATATGACCTAGTCATATACATACATGACGCATACCAGATTTTTTGCCACACCGAAATGGTCGAAGATTTTCAAGAAAATTTTAAGATTATCAAAGGACTAGTCCTGCAAAACAGAGGTTAGCACTCCAATGCTTTAGTCAGTAATAGTTTATGAAGAAATAAAAAGGAAAAATTTGAATTAAAGTGATAATAATGGTGTATAATAATGATATAATGTATATTCTCATGTAGAGTGCAAAATATAGGCTCAAAATAGCCTAAAAACCGAGAGGAAATCGAGAGATTAAGTGAGAGTTTGAGAGTGAGGGTTGATTTTTTTAAATGATTGCACAAGGCCTCTATTTATATGTATATACAGAGCATGATATGGAGACTGTTATGGAGTGTCGTACATCGTTGGAAAGCCCTTTGAGTTGGGTATTATCTAGAATAAACCATTTGAAATTTGGACTAGATTTGACTGAGATACGAGAGTTGGACGGAACCCTGTCATATCTACCTAAAAATCTTAGAGTCGGTTACTTGTGGATTTCTCAGCTTGTTTATTACTGATTTATTTGGAACCAACTAGAGATGTCCTAGGGTGACGTGCATAGATGTGTTGAAAAGTCATTTGACATGTCTTCTTAGCTGTAGGATCAAGTGTCCAACTGAAAATGGGATTTTACCTTGGGCCTGCCATCTCATAAAACAAAACATAAGCTTGTGGGCCTCGCCCCCTGCTAGTGGGCTTTATCCATCTTGTTGATGAGCTAGCTGGGTTCTTAGCCGACTGGCTAGTATGCCTTGTGTGTGAGCTTGCTCTAATAATTTTAGGGGGCATCATCACACATATAAGCCTTGGACTTGTGTTTAATTCACCGGACTCAACTAATTAAAATTAAATCAAACCTATATCTAAATGGACTTGAATTAAGTCTAATTTAATTACAAACCCATCATTAAACTCTATATCTTTTAATTCAATTAAAAGATCCAAACCCATTTTTTCTCTTTCAATTTATAAATTGGATCAGGTCCAAATAAATTAATCCAAATAATTTAAATACTAACTTAAAACTTCAGTTAATCCAATTAATTAAATTTCAAGTCATCCATCCAGTGGATTTCTCTTAAATAAATTATTCAATTATTTATTCTATCCAAGAATTAATTTAATTCAATTAAATTAATCAGACATCTTCGGAATTAATTCCATCCCATTTCTAGTGGTATTGTGTGACTCTTTAGGTTCACTTTCTGCTAGACTTGGGCATGTGCGTGTTAGAAATGGTGACCAAGAAGCTAATTGGATTAGCAGTTTTGGGAACCATTTACCAATCTTTATGAATGTGATATTATCTTGATGAATGTAGTAAGCATTTATCTGTGGCACCATGTGTTTGTTGGGCTTACTATTTACGTTGAACGGTGTTTTAATATCACAACAAATGCCATGGACCAACTGAATAACCTATAAAGTTGGGCAGCACATTGGATGGCAGCTATGAACCCAACTTCTGAGGGTTGGTCTGAAACGTTCCAAGTCGAGGACCTCGAGACTGGGCATCGAGAGCCTATAGAGACTTGCACTAAGTGTTGCATTCATTGGATGAGTGTCGTGTTTCATCAGCGACAGACATGGGATCTCTATGCAATTATAGTTGATTAGTTGACAAGGTTGTTATCCTTTTTGTTCTATATTGAATTGGATTCATGTTAGAACAAAAAACAGTCCAAAAGCACTTTTTAATAGTGTTAGTTTGGAGTTATTTTCTTCTTCTTGCTCTTTGTTCTATCTAGGAATAGAAAAAGAACTATATCTCTCCCTTAGTGTGGTGTGGACAAATTAGAGGGGTTCTAATTTGGATTCTAAAGTGAACGGGAGAACATAAAGGGAACAATGCACGTTGTTGTTCGACTATAGAAACAAAAAGTAAAATTTTATTATTGTTTTTATGTCTTTATTTCATCATCTAGCCACTTGTCTAGCATGTTTACATTTTGATTATTATACTTTTGACAAACACCAAACCCCCGAGGATTTCAAAGGTAACACACCTTTGATTTGTTTTAAATAATTTTTTATTTCACGCTTCCGCAACGTTTTCTGGCTATACTGATTCTTTTAGAGTGACCAACATAATTAATTAAATCCAACTTAATCAATTTTTTCTGATTAATCCGTAACCAGAAATAGCCCGTTACCATGGGTAGTCTTTTCGCAAGAGTTTATGGGAGTAGAGACTAGGTGAATAGTGACGTGAATATTTAAGCTCCGAGTTTCATACGAGTACAATCCTACTGTCGACCGTCTCCTAGGCTTAGTCTAGGGCATGAAAGGGGCATCGATTCCCATACTTGACTAGGTATCTATACTTATAACTCAAGTGCTCGTTTACCTACTGATTGAATCGAGAAACCTACCCAATTCATTCAGTCACTATGACCACAGATTTTGAGGGCATAAATAGATCTCAGACCGTATAGGAGACATTGTTGTCATATACTAACAGGGAATAGATTTTGTCTTCAAATCCACCGTCCTTACTATATACTCCAACTGCACTTCATATGGTTTATGATGACCATTCCTCACGACATGGCCACCGCTCACCATATCCAAGATACAGTCTTCATATGCATGAGATTGCCATCATTCATCGAATCCGAGGGCTAATCTCATAATATCGAATCGGGAGTTCCAGTCATACTGGCAAAGCTTTAAGAGTCTTCCATATGACATTTTCTGCAAGTCAATTCAGTCAGTCAACTACATTGGCAACTAACCTACTAAAACTGCACAGATGACCTGCATCTACTACCGATGAAATATGGTTGCAGTACTTAGTGAAAGTCTCTATAGGACCCTCAATGCCCTGTGTCGAGGTCTTCGTCTAGGAACATTTCAGATCAATCCTTAGAAGTTGGTCTCATAGCGGCCAAACCTATGCACAACACAACTTCATGGGTTTAACCTTTCGGCCTGTGGGCATTTTGTTGTGACATTGAAACCATGTTCAACATTAGTGGTAAGCACAATAAAAACCAATGCTAGTATGATGAATTCTTACCATATTCATCATTCCAATATTATTTTGATAAATATTAACGAAAATGAAAAGTTAATCCAATTGATTTTCTGGTCACATATTCCAACAACTTTCTTGTGGGCGATTTAGAACTAAACAAAATTGAAGTTTCCAAGCATGTAGGCAAATTAGACCCAAATATGTAAAGTAGGGTCTCACAAGTCCAAGACGATGATGGGAGAGGAACGTCCTTGACCTTGGAACATAGGAAATTTGAAAATTTTCTATGCGTCACCTCAATGTTTAATGATTGATAGAGGAGGTTTTTGTGGACCTTATTGAACGACGAGGAACCTTCATATTTGTTTCTTGTAATTACTATTCTCCGCTTTTAATCACAGTTAATTACAACGATATTAATAGTACAGGTCTCTCAAGCTTATAGTGCTAAGGTATGAAAGGACCACTTAAGGTCGTGACGCGAAAAATCTATTAAGGTACGAAAAGACCTCTTAAGGTCGCTATGTACAAAAGCTAGTAAAGTAAGAAAATACCTCTTAAGGTCGTGAGGGAAGAACCTGTTAAGGTATGAAAAGATCTCTTGAGGTCGTGATGCAGAAAACCTATTACGGTACGAAAAGACCTCTTAAGGTCACGATGTGGGGAACCTGTGAAGGTATGGACAGACATTGTATAGTTGCATACATGGAACTTATTCAAGTAAGGAAAGATCACGTAAGGACATGTTATTTTAAATTTGCGGGGAGAAACTTTCAAGCTTATAGCGACGAACAAGGTAGGGCCCAACCAGCTAAAACCTCGCTAAGGGCAAGCATATCATACCGACTTTCGAATACGAGAGAAAAATATGAAGAGACCTTAAGAAAAATACACAACAAGCAAATAAGACCTCTCAAAGCACGAAGAAAGCATAAGATACAAAAGTTATCCACATAGGAAAGTGTTTCAAATACAATGTAGCTCTAGTGTTTACATGGTTGATTAAACAACAATGAAAATCAACCAAGCTAAAATACCAAATGACTTATTTAGCAGGAGTTGCAGGACGGACTGCAGGTTTAGTTGTCGATTCTTAGGGAGAGATCCCAATAGTTGGAGGGCGTGCATTTCTCATTTTCGAAGCAGTTGATGAGCCAAATTCAAAACCAGAATGGGACCGAGCATCGGGCTATTCATTGGAAATGTTCCTAAAAGGAGCAGCTAAGTCTAAGAACTCGTCATCTGCAGGCCTAACCTCGAACACGGGAGTAGAGCTATAATCTTAACACTTAGAATCTTTAAAGAAGTTGAGACGAGTTGTATTGAAACCCTCCTTGATGTCACACGAGTACTTCAACTGATCCAAGCACTTGTAAGAAAACTATGAAACCATCTCCAATCGCTTAGTTGAGGACGACAAATTTGAAAGCACGAGAATTCATGATGTCACAAGCTCCACCCAAATAGGTTTGATGAATAAGATCAGCGTATTTGCGCAATTGTAAAAAGTCCTCTTTTCGAACTGCATAAGATCTATGATTCTCATTAGGGAGGTGAGCTTTGAGATTCTTCAAGTCAACAGAAATGACTGGAAGTTCAGATGATAAGCGAGCATTATTGCTCTCCAAGTAAGCGATCCTATTCTCCCTCTCAATCAGCTGCCCCCAAACAAGGTCAAGTTCATCAGAAAGATTATGGTATTATGTCTGAGCATTGAAATTTTTGTCTTCTAAATCATGGATGTAGACTTCGATCTCCCCCTATCATAATTCCAGTAAGAACATTACAGGGAGAGAGAGTGCAGGACATTCACACCCTACAAAATTACATGATGTTAAAAATAATAACTAATAGATAAAGGGAAATATGGATCGTTCCTATTGAAATTTGTGAGCACCCATCATCTCTAAGCGAGCATGGAGTAGATCGGACAAAGCTAATTGATCGTGTGGCAGTAAACAAGCCTTGTATAGTTCAAAAGAGGTCTCACTAGGGTGGCTATGGAAGATAGTTCTTTGGTCTGAAAAATGCTCTCGGGAATCCTTGCTCACTCATTCGCACGAAGAGCGATGTTCAGATCTAAAACTTGAGCAATTTCAATCGCACCTTCCAGTCGGTGATAGCATACTTCCCACCTACGAGTAGCACGGCCAATGCACTCAGATTGCATCTCAGCTATAGCTTCAACTCCAGTGAAAGCAGTACTTGAAACCAAAGGAGTTGCAACTTCGAGTGGACTGCGAGGAGGATTGGCAGGGTGAACATAACAAATCGACACTTCATCGTGTATCGCGCCGGTGGGATCAGGCTCACCTCGAATAACAGAAGGAACTGCCAGATTGGAGGGACCTTCTATGTTTGGTTGGGGGATGATAGGAAAGACCACCCACCTACATCTAATCATAGGTTGCTCCTTGATGTAGGTCGCACAAAATTCGGATCGGGTCGCTGAACCTAGTTCTGAGATCAAGTCGCTAGATCCTTCTTTCGAGTTTCCTATTAGTGAATCCTGACAACAGAGCAAAAGTAAGACTAGCTGGGTAGCCCCCAACGAAGGCCCTCCGATGCCTAAGTTAGAAATGAGAGGTTGAGAATGATAAAATGAGATCGAATGAGACCAGGAGAAGGCGGTAAAAGCAATAAATGTGTGCCCTACAAATATTCATAAATGCAGATATATATAGTAGTACGGTACAGCATAGGCATTCGACACGTCGCGCCATCTGGAAGTAGCCACGTCATCAAATCTGAAGTTTAGTCAGGCGGGTTGACTTTTGGACCCGTGTCAGGCGGGTTGGGTCAGGCGACCTGACCTGAATTCATTCACAAGGATCCTGCCATTATGAGTAAAATTCATTAAAAAATAGGGGTATTTTGGTAATTTGGTAATTTCCCTCATCATTACTCCCCCACTTCTTTTAGTGTCATTAATGACACTAAGAGAAGTGGAACAGGCGCTTGTCAGGTGGTCAGATCACCGCCGTTCGGATTTGCTGACGTGTCATCATATGGTTGCATATGAAAAGGCGCGCTGCCTCAGTTCTCCTCTTATATATAGTCCCTCATTTGAACTTCATTGACCGCACCTTCCAGCTAATCACTTTCGACCTCCTTCCGCGAGCTCCCCTCTTCTTTCTTCACATACTTCTAACTCTTTTCCTCTTATTCTTGCTTTCGATATCATATCTAGGTCTAGGAGTGGCACTGATCCTATTTCTGAGTCTGCATCGAGCTCTTGCTCGAGCTCGATGTTGGGATCGTCCGCGACCTCCCCAAGGGAGGTCACTAGCACATCCCACGACCCCGTTTCCCTTGCACCTGCCTCTTCTCATTCCCATATCCCTGAAGAGACTGCTGATTCAGATGATGTACCTATCCATCAGAAATACTCTGATATGATGCATCAGAAACCTTGGTTAGGAATTGTAAGTACTGTCAAAACACCAATAGTACAGTTAAGACAAAGATACTACATCCCTGATAATTATGAGATCTTATTCTTCCTCGATCTTTTGATAGAATGCATCAACCTCCTGAAGGTTGTTGCGCGCTCTCCATACTTCACTTAGATGCAGGGTTACATTTTCCTTTGCCTCGCGAAGTGAATAACATCCTTGTTAGGTTAGATCTCTGCCCTATGCAACTCTCACCCAACTCCATAAGTCACATTCATCTGTTCATCATAGTTATGAAACACCTTGATCTCCCTCCAACTTTTGATAACTTCTGGTCGTTGTACAATATTATTGCCTCTAAGATGTCGGGCGAGACTGGTTGGTTTTATTTGACTACGCGCAAGGACTGTCGTTATTTGGATGACCTGAAGTCCAATGTTGGTCCTTGGCGTGAGAGATATTTCTTTATTCGACTTCCTCCTAGTCAGTCCTGGAACTTTGGTCTTATCTGCCGCGAATCAAAACCCAAACCGAAAACTTATGGGGAGGGGTTCGAGAGTGACCTTATAAATTACATCACGCTATTTTGGTACCTTCCAAAAGCATTGCTACAAGAGAAGGTGTTGAAGCTCACGGGCCTCTCCCCTGCCCTTATTCCTATCAAGGGCACTTTAGGTGATTTCCATTATCCTTTCTTTTATTTCTTGTCTTTTATAGTAATCTCTGAACCCTTTATTTTTTGCAGAATCCGAAATCATGCTTGCCAGGATCGCAAACAAAGCCAGAGCCCTAAAAGGCACCCTACCTCCTTTGGTAGATCGCGAATTGGCTCGTGCTACTGCTGCTGCTAAGGAGAAATCCAAAGATGGTGCTAGGTCATCTGCTCCCCCTTCTGCGACCCCAACTGCTTCCGATGTTCCTGCCCCATCTCCGATCCAAATTGATGACCCTTCACCAGATACACAAGTGGAGGTCGTGGAGGTTTCAGACGAGCGTGGCACCAAGACAAAAAGGGGAAAAGGTAAAGGCAAGGGAAAGGCGAGAACTCCCGAGCCTACTGAAAGCAAGAGTAAAAGTGGTAGCGAGCAATCCTTAAAATCAGGTCGCCAGAAGAGGTTGGAAGCTAGGATGGCAACATACAAGGCAAATGAGACAGAGAATCGTCAGAAGTTAGCAGCTCATAAGGAGGTATGGCAACGAACGAGAGATGAACGATCTCTTCCTGCCAGAACTGCTGAGATGTCGGGCGAGAAGTGGATCCCAGACTGGGCCATCTCCAAGAATAGTAGCATCATGCAAACACGAGCGGGTCAAGACTCTTGGGATGTCTACAAAACTGCTTGTCTAGAGCGCGATCAAATCATCTTGGCCCAGATTTCCCACACTACCATCGAAGAGCATATCGCACATAGTATAACTCAGGTAAATCTCGACCTCAATACTTCTTTATTATACATAATCTTTTGCTTATTAAATCCAAATAATTCTTTTGGTAGACAATGGCCTTTGCCCACAATCTATCGCTTCAAAGTTCTATGTGGAGACACAATAAAATCGAAGCGGATACTAAGGTGGTAGAGATGGAGAAGAAGGTCCTTGAACTGAAGGCACTGGTCGAGTCCCTGCAAGCAGATTCCAAGAAAGTGGAGGAACTCACTAAGAAACTCGAGGAATCCGAGAAACAATTTGAAGAAGTGATGTCTTCTCCTCAGCGAGATCGCAAGGCGGCCTTCAAGCTGGTAGAGAGCAGGGGTTAGAACAAGGTCGCGCCAACTTTCTCCAAAGCTCCGAACATCAAGACTTACTCGCCCAAGCTCGTTTGAATGGGGTTCGTGAGTTTATGAAGTCTTGAACCTTCAAGGAGGTGATTGAAAACCAAGCTGCAGAGTTCATGTTCGAAGGCTTTGAAAAATGTCAAGGCCAGATTCAGAAGCTCTGAGGGCTCGTGGAACGCTTCGACCTGGGGCAGTTGGACATCTCACTTGACTAGAATTTGGAGCCGTACCCTCCAGGTCCACCGGAAAAGGATAACTATCCTGAGTTCGCACCCTTGATGGATGAATTACCTCCCCCTTCCCATACTTAGCTGCTATTTAGTTTCTTCACTCCTTTTGTAATCATTTGAACAATCAATTTTTTGAACTCTTCTAATGTGAGAGAGGAATCTATCACTAACTATTTTGTATATGTATGAATGATTCCGATCAGTAATGCAAAGATCCCATTTTGTTAGTGATCTTCAAGAAATTGAGATTTATTAATGCTGGTCACTTTGACCATTCTAGAAGATTGATCGATTTCCAGGTCGTTTCATTGAATACCCTTTCTCAAGTTAAAAGAAACGATCACAATCTTTTCCTAAACGCGCAATATAGTGCTTTAGATCCACAATCTGTTTCGGATCACATTATTTGAACCTGTTTCCAACTGGAAATCCATGAGCAATTTTTTTTCAGATGTCTTTACATGAACCTTTTTCAGGTTAGAAATCCAAGAGCATTCTTTCACATCGCTTCGCATGAACCTTTTTCAGGTTAGAAACCCATGAGCAATCTTTTTCAAATCGCTTCTCAGGAACCTTTTTCAAGTTATAAATTCATGAGCAATCTTTTTCAGATCGCTTCACGTGAACCTTTTTCAGCTTAGAAATCCATGAGTAATCTTTTTCAGATCGCTTCTCATGAACCTTTTTTAGGTTAGAAATCCAACTGCAATCTGTTTCAGATCACATTCTTGGACCTTTTTCAGGTTATAAGTCCCGCCAGCTTTCTAGGATCGTATTAATTAAAGCTCTTAAGTTTGCATTTAACAATGTAAAATCAAGACATAGATAATGACCTTTTTCAGGCTTATTTATTCATTAACTTTCTCCGATATATAAAATTATCCTCTTTTGGGCTAGACCTTTGTAGGTCCTGTACAATAGTTATAACCTTTGGAGGTCGCTACTTCGTACTCATGCGTAAAATTTCTTCAAATTATGCACGTTCCATGGTCGTGGTAAGTCCTTTCCCTCCATATCTTGTAATGCATATGTTCCCTTCTTCTTTATCTCCACAACTTTATAGGGGCCCTCCTAAGTT
>NC_026154.1:8167313-8171265 GCF_000512975.1 Sesamum indicum
CTTCTTCAGAACCAGATCCCCTAGCTGAAAGCTCCTCGGTCTTACCCTTCGATTGTAGCTTTTTTTCATCATATTTTTGTACCTCAAAATCTTGGCGTAGGCGCGATCCCTTCCCTTTTCGATCACACTAAGGTCGAAAATTCGACCTTGTGCATTTTCTTCTTCATTATATTGGCTGACCCGTGTTGTTTCTTCTCTAATTTCTGCAGGTATTATAGCTTCACTCCCATACATCAAACAAAAAGGGGTTTCACCTGTGGCTGTCCTTGGTGTAGTCTTGTATGCCCAGAGCACCCCAGGTAATTCCTCAACCGACGACCCTTTAACTCCTTACAGCCTTGTCTTTAAATGCTGCAACAGCATTCTATTCGTGACCTTGACCTGACCATTTGCCTGCAGATTTCCAACCGCTGTGAAGTTCTACTGAATCTTGAGTTCCTTGCACCAGGCCATAATCCTCTTTTCTTGAAACTGCGTCCCATTATCAGAAACCAAGACTCTTGGGATCCAAACCTGTAAATAATATTTTTTTAAATAAAGTTAATTACTTATTTCTTAGATATTTTTGGAAAAGCTTCTGCTCCCACCCATTTGGAGAAATATTCAATAGCAACGATTAAAAAAATTTTCTGAGCTGTAGCCTGAGGAAAAGGACCAACAATGTCTATTCCCCACTGGTCGAATGGACATGCGACCTTTAACACCTCCAACGGGGTCGCCAACAGATGTATTAGCCCTACATACCTTTGACAACTCTCACATTTTTTAATGAACTCCTTCGAATCTTCCACCATCGTCGGCCAAAAATAACCCTGCCTTAAGATTTTTTGAGCAAGCAACCGTCCACCAGAATGATTTCCACAGCTACCCTCGTGTATTTCTCTCATCACATACTACGATCTCACACCATCCAAACACTTCAATAATATCCCTTCTGGTGTTCTCTTATACAACTCATCTCCTAACATCGTAAAACAGTTCACTTTAAACTGTAATCTCCTAGCTGCGATTGGGTCGCTAGGAAGCTTCCCTTCCTTCAGATATCGAACATAAGGCATTTTCCATGAATTCGCTTCCTCTACTACATGAATGATTTTTTCATCAATCATTGGGACTGCCTTAATCATCACAGTGATCTTTCTCTCCCTATTCCTTCCATCATGGCCCCAAATTTGGATAAGGCGTCAGCTCTTGCGTTCTCGTCCCTTGGAATCTGGTGGACTGAACATCTATTAAATTTACTCATCATCTCTCTTACCTTTACTAGATAATGCGTCAAGGACCATTCTCGTGTTTCGTATCAACCGTGCACCTGCATTGCGACAAATTGCGAGTCTGTATAGACGTCCAATTGCCTCACGCCTCCATCTAATGCCATCTGAAGACCTTGGATAAATGTCTCGTACTCAGCTTCATTATTAGTCGTAGGAACGTTCAGTCTAACCACAATCTCAATTTCCACTCCGTCGGGCCCTTGTAAATAGATTCCAGCTCCAGCATTCTTTGAATTTGACGACCCGTCCACATGCAATAACCATCTCTCATCCTTCTCTTGCTGCTCTCCTGCGAGCTCCACCCTGTAATCGGCGAACACTTGAGCTTTTATAGCACTTCTGGTCTGGAATTCTATATCGAACTCCCCCAGCTTGACCGCCCACTTAACCATTCTGCCTGAGGTATCTGGTTTTGACATAACTTGATTCAATGGATGATTAGTTAATACCACAATAGGATGAGATTGGAAATAGGGTCGTAATTTTCTAGCCGTCGTCACCAAAGTCAAAGCTAACTTCTCGATCTGGATGTATTTCTTTTCAGCCCTTTGTAACATCTTACTCACATAGTATACAGGGCTTTGCTTTCCCTCTTCTTCTCGAACCAGCATCAAGCTTACGACATCATCTGATACTGCCAAATACACACACAACTTTTCCCCACCATAGGGTTAGAAAGAAGGGGAGGGGTCGCTAAATACATTTTTAGCTCTTGAAGAGCTTTTTCACATTCTTCATTCCACTCAAAATTTTCAATTTTTCGTAGAACTTTGAAGAAAGGTAAACTACAATCTGCTGAACTGGCGATGAAACGATTTAGAGATCGACCTTACCTGTCAGCTTCTAAGCATCTATACCTATCTCGTTGACCCCAGCTGCATAATTGCCTTAATCTTCACAGGGTTTGCCTCGATTCCCCTTTCACTGACCATATATCCGAGGAACTTGCCACCTTTAACTCCAAAGGTACACTTAGCCCGCATAATGTTGAAAGTTGTTTCCAGGTGTATCAAATGGTCGTTCTCCAGCTTACTTTTCACCAACATATCATCAACATAAACCTCCGTCGTGCTTCCAATATGATCCTTAAATATTTTGTTGACCAACCTTTGCTAGGTTGCTCCAGCATTCTTCAAACTGAATGCCATAACATTATAGCAATAAACCCCCTTCTCCGTTACGAATGTTGCCTTTTCTGCATCTTCCTTTGCCATAAAGATCTGATGGTAACCTTGATAGGCGTCCATCATACTAAACAATGCACAACCTGCAGTCGAGTTCACCAATAGATCAATCGTGGGTAGTGGGTATGAATCCTTTGGGCATGCTTTATTGACGTTGGTGAAATCCATGCACATGCGCCACTTTCCTATAGCCTTAGGAACAATAACCACGTTCGAGAGCCCGATCGTGTATTGGATTTCCCTTACGAACCCGGCCTGTAATAACTTATTCACTTCCGCCTAGATAATTTTATTCCGTTCTACCCCGAACATTCTTTTTTTCTGTTTCACGGGCTTAACATGAGGGTCAATATTTAAACGATGTACAATTACCTTAGGATCTATAGCTTTAAAGTCGGAGGGGCTCCATGCAAACATATCATTGTTCCTTCTCAAGAAATCGATGGTTAGCATCTCCATTTCCTTAGACATTTGCAACCCTATCCGGGTCGTTTTCTGGAAATCGCCTTGCATCAGCTCAACTTCTTCATATTCTTCCGTAGGGTCCAATCTTTCCATCTTTCTTCTCTTCACCTCTTCGTTCTGACTTATCTCTTCCTTCCTCTTCTCCTTTTTTCCAGACTCACCTTGTTTTATGGCCAGATTATAGCAACGGCGAGCTACCCGCTGATCGCACTTTACTTCCCCAACCCCATGCTTGGTAGGGAACTTCATCTTAAAATGGTAGGTTGACACGACTGCTCAAAACTTGTTGAGCCCAGGTCGCCCCAACACCACATTATACACGAAGGGGCTGTCTACCACCAGTAATTGCACCATGTAGTACTTCCTTCGAGGTTTCTCTCCCATTGAAACTGGCAGATCTATTATCCCCTCTGGAACGACCTCGCTCCCTCCGAATCCAACCAAGGGTGTGCGTACTGGTCGTATTTTTAAATCCCCCAACTCCATTTTTCTGAGCACATCGGTAAAAATGATATCAACAGAACTAACATTATGTATCAAAACCTTGTGTACCTGATAGTTAGCGATATCCATCCGTATGACCATCGGGTCATTCTGATCAACTACACTTGAGCTTAAATCTTTATCACCAAAAATAATATCTTCTTACGGTTTATATGCAACACCTGTTCTCCATATCGGTATCTACTTTCCCTCGTATGCCTTTTCCTTGCCCTTAACGAATCTCCTCCCGTAGGGCCACCTAAGATCGTATGAATGACCCTCTTTGTAGGTGCATTATCTCGAGCCACACCTTTCCCTGCATCATCTTTGCGACTTCGCGACCTGCTACAAACCTGTTTCGCTTCTCTTTTCAATCAAGTGCTTGAAGTACCCTTGCCTTATCAATATCTTAATTTCATCCTTTAGTTGATAGCATTCCTCCGTGTCGTGGCCTTTATCCTTGTGAAACCTACAATATTTGTTAGAATTTTTCTTTTTAGGGGTATCACGCATCTTACCTAGCCACTGTAAAAGTCCTTCCTTCTC
>NC_026154.1:8171303-8199529 GCF_000512975.1 Sesamum indicum
CAATGGGGTATACCTATGATACCTGCTGGTATGGTCCTTTTCTCTCTCGATCTTTTTCAGATCGTGGCTTCCCTTCCTTAAATCACTCTCCTCTTGTTCGGCCTGGATCACGCATCCATTCATTGTCCTTCATAGCATTCATCTCCGTTTCGTCTATGTACTTCTAAGCCATCTCCATCAACTGTTCAGTTCCCGTAGGGGGATGGCGAGCCAGGGCCGATGCAAACAGACCCCTTTTCAACCTATGTATTAAGATACTTATCATCATGTCAATCCTCAAATCTTGAACCTCCAATACGTCATTATTAAACCTTCCCATAAAATTTCTGAACGTTTCATCCTCCCTCTAGCGAATGGTAAAAGGGTAGGTAGCCGACCTCTTAGCCTTTCTCTTACTTGCAAAATGAAAAGCGAACTTATGTATCAACTGCTCATACAAGTCTATAGTTCCACTCCCCAAGCTGGTAAACCACTCTTGTGCTTTCCCTTTCAGCATGGTTACAAATAACTTCGCTTTGATGGGATCGGTTTGACCATATAAGTTCATGACCTAATCAAATGCTACCATACGTTCCCTTGGATCTTTAGTCCCATCATACTTTGGAATATCAGGGAAGCGGAAACTACTATCCACCACCTCAAGCAAGATCCTATTGGTGAAAGGCAAACTCCTGTTCTGTGAGACGATCTCACTTGTCTTCTTTAATTCTTCGATCTATTTTCCCAATTTCTCAATCTAATGACTGACACTATCCACGTCGGCTTGAGAAATTCTAGGCTGTCTTGTAATTGTCCTCTTACTCGTCACCGTATTGGACATAGTTCTCTCAGGACCTTTTTCAGGTACCTTCGAGATCTCTCGTCCATCCTCTCCTTCTGCCTCCTTGCTCCCTCTTGCGCTGGTGTCACGATTTTCCTCTCATACAGTACTATTGCCTTCTTGCTCGCCTCTTCTATCATCCGCCATAACTCTACTCTCGATACCTGTATCATTTGGTCCTCTTCTCTTCCTGGCGTCTCCTCAACATGCTGGTCTCTTCTTGATGACCCCTCCATTTTTATTCTATTCTCAACTTCCCACAGACGGCGCCAAAATGATGTAGGTCGCGGATCGGGTCGCTAAACCTGGTTCTGAGGTCGGGTCACTAGATCCTTCTTTCGAGCTTCCTGTTAGTGAATCCTGATAATAGAGCAAACGTAAAACTAGCTGGGTAGACCCCAGCGAAGACCCTCCGATGCCTAAGTTAGAAATGAGAGGTCGAGAATGATAAAATGAGATCGAATGAGATCAGGAAAAGTCTGTAAAAGCAATAAATGTGTCCCCTTCAAATATTCATAAATGCAGATATATATCGTAGTACGGTACCGCATAGGCGTTCGACACGTCGCGCCATCTGGAAGTAGCCACGTCATCAAATCTGAAGGTTAGCTAGGCGGGTTGACTTTTGGACCCGGGTCGGGTCGGGTTGGGTCGGGTGACCCAACCCGAATTCATGCACACGGATCATGCCATTATGAGTAAAATTCATTAAAAAATAGGGGTATTTTGGTAATTTCCCTCATCACTCATTTATCTCAACCACTTCATCGCTCTCGTCCCTCAGTAACCTCTTTCCATGAGAACATCTATCAGCTTGAGATTGATAGTTCGGAGCAATATCAGTGTGGGCATTAGAAATGGGAATAGGGCTAAGTGATGGAGCAGCATGGGGGTAGCAGCAGGTACTTCAGTCTTGATCGAGGGAGAAACCTCGCGAGGCGCTGTGGAAGAAGAGTAGCAAAAGGATGAGCGAGCTGAAATTGATTCCAACATAGAACCTATCCCAACTGCATGAGCCCTAGCAAAAAATTCTTCGAGGCGCGCCTCCTGAATTTGGCGATTGGAGCAACTCGGCAATCCATTTCTGCAAAAAAGAAGGAAATTATCATCAATCCTTAGAAAAGATCATAAATCGTGAGGAAGGAAGAAGTTACCTAGGGTTCTGTTGCTTCAAATAGGAGCAGGGGATAAACCCACAAGTACAACGGTCATCTCTTTATGAGCTTGGGAGCACTAAACTCATGCTCAACAAGGATCTCACTGATGAAGTTACAAGGCTAATTCGGAGGAGTAATACCATCTAAGGAAGGCTTCAAAAAACCACTAACTAGGCACATTCCAGGGTCCAGAAGAGGGAACCTTGAGGAAGAAAAACTTATTCTTCCACGACCCAGCAGAGTTGCGGAGGTTGCCTATAAAGCGACAGTCGGGTGAGCATTAATATAGTAAAACCCAGGGTTGTGAGAACGAGTGCAGTAATGATGGAAAATAAAGCACAAAAATAAGAAAAGAGGCTTCCTGCTGGAAATACCTCATAAGAATGATGAAATATAAAATATTTCGTAAGGCATTGGTAACTAACTAGATGGGAATCACACTTTAGTTTCTGATAATATTGGCCACAAGGCCAGTGATGGGCAAACGGACGACAACACTTAGGGCAAGATGGTGCAAAGTAAGACAATTAGGGGGTACTTGATGCATATATTGACATTGAGTGGGAATAACCATGTCATAATCTAAAGGTATATCAAATTGATTCCTAATTTTACCAGCATCCTTGCAAGTTAGAGAAGAAGAAACACTTAAAGAAGCCATGGCTTCAAGAGTAATTTCCCCATCTGACCCAGACATAGTAGTACAAATGGAGAGGGAATAGAATTCCTAAAAGTTAGGGAAAACAAGTGAACTCCACTGCAGTTGGGTAATTTCTCAAATCACAAGCTAGGAAAAGAACACCAAGAAGATGGGAACGGATATAGTCTTTGTAGAGTCAAGAACAATAAACGAAATCTGGGAGAAGTCCTCATATTTATGGACTTTTAGGAGGAAGGAAAAGATGACCTCATCCATTAGGTATATAATGCGATGTTTGGATTTCTGACAAGCAATTGAAAAGATAGAAACCACCAAATAATAAAGTTTAAATATTCAAACGATGTCTTACTGACACCTAAGAATATTTAAACTTGAGTAAGTAAATAATATGGTTAAAATAGGTAAAGCCCAAAATATCCCATCGATATTGTAGGCCAAAGAACAATCGGGGCCCATCAAGATTCACCAAGTACATAAGTCAGTATGAGGTGTTTTATCGAAGACAAGTGTCCAAATTTCCTGGGAGGATAGATGTCGTCCGTATGAGTGGCCTTCGTATATATACGCTTGGCCATTATGAAATTCAAGGTAACGATTCACGCATTAATCCTTACTTTAATATATTGCCCCAACATACGACTTACACCCTTTATCAAGCCTAACTTAAGCATTAGAGTGCTAACATCGGGCTAAGTCGGCACTCCTCCTCTGTACAAGTCCCAAGATCGTTCTCAATTTTTCGGGTTGGAATGGATGACCAACAGCCAATTAGATTGGTTGTTTGTCATTCGCCAATCTTTATCAAATAATATTAAATTGATGCATACTGTAAGAACTCATCAAGTTCACAATGTGCTTCGTTGTGCTTACAATTGATACCGAACGGGGTTTCAATATCATAATGAAATGCCCACATACCGAAAAGTTAAACCTATGGGGTTGGGCTGCATATAGGTTTGGTAGCCATGAAACCAACTCCTAAAGGTCGGTCTGAAATGTTCCAAATTGAGGACCTCGAGAAACGGCGTAAACGGTCCTACAGAGACTTGCACTAAGTATTGCAATCGTGTTTCGTCGGCAAGAGAAGTAGGTTGTCTGTAAAGTTTTAGTGGATTAGTTGGCAAGGTAGTCGACTGATTGAACTAAATAGCGGGAATCATCATATGGAAGCCTTATAAGGCTAGGTCGGTATGACTAGAATTTTCAATTTCGATAGTACGACATTAGTCCTCACACTTGAGGAATTATGGCAATCACTTCCATACGAGACTGTATCTTAGATATGGCAAGCGGTGGTTGTGTCGTGAGGCATTATCAACATAAGCTTTATCTAGTGCAATTGAAATATGTAATGAGGACAGTGGATTCCAAAAGGATCTGTCCCCTATTAGTATATGACAAAGAGTTCTCGTATGCGCTCTGAGATGATTTAGACTCTAAAAGTCTTTGGCGAAAGCGATTGATCGATTGGAGATAGGTTTCCCTGATCGAATCAGCAGAGTAAACGTGTCCTGAGTATTAAGCATAGTTGTCTAGTGAAGAATGAAAATTGACGCCCAATTTTGTACCCTAGACTAAGGCCGTAAAATAATTTGCAGTAGGACCGTACTCATATGGACTCAGAGCCCAAATATTAACTCCAGCATTCACCTAGTCTATACTGCCATGGACTATTGAAAATAATTAATTAAATTGAACTTAATTAATTGTGTTGGTCAGGCACGCCCAAATCTAGCTGAAGGTGAGCCTAAAGGATCACACACAAATCATTGTGGAAGTTATGGAATTAAATTTTGGAAGAAACAAATTAATTTTATTGAATTAAATTAATTCATTGGGAAAGATAAATGATTGGATCATTTATTTACAATAATTCATTGGATGGATAGCCCAAGAAATTAATTGATTGAATTAATTAAATTTTGGGCTCAAGTTTTTAAATTAATTGGATTAATTTAAAATGTGCTTCAGCTAATAAATTTATGAATTGGATTCATTAATTAATTAGTAGATGGGCTTGTTTAATTAATAGATTGGATTCATTAAGTAATGGAGACAGGCTTAAATTAATTAGTGGGACTAATTAATTATTTGGGCTTGGCTAATATATTGAATTTATTAATTGAGTATATTTGGACTTGTGTATATTTAATTGGATAAAATAATAAACCCAATAGATTATTATTGGTCTTGATTTGATTTGTTGGACAAATTAAAATAAGCTCGTTCCAAGTATTAGGTGTGTAGGATTATAAAAGACTAGGTCCTTCAGACACATCGAAATACCATATAAAAATAGGGTTCTTTCTCTCCCCATGTGCAGCATTAGCCACAAAATTCTCTTCTTTTTTTAACATAATTTAGATTTCTCCTTAAATTAGATTCAAGTTGAGAACGAAAAAAAATCGTATACATTAATCGATAGTGCAAAATAGTTTTGCTTTCTTCCACCGGATCTAATCCTTTCTAGCAAGAGGATTTGATCTACTTTTCCATGATGTGGTGTGGACGATCTTAAGAGGGGTTCTATACTTGAACCCTCTAAGTGAACGGATCCGAAAAGGAGAGGAGTGAACACTTGAAGCCATTCAAAGAAAAACACCAAGGGTAATCTACATTTAAGATTTCTGCCTCTTGTTTTTCTTTGTGATTCTTGGTCATGTTTTATTTTTATTATTCACCGAACACCCGGAAAAGATCAAGGGTACACCCCTTCATTGGGGTTTTACATGAGTTATCGTATTTTTTTTATTTTTTGCTCTTTTGCCACGCTTCTCGGGTCGATCTAATGTGTATTGCGTGAATCAACATGCTTACATGTTTTAATCGGCTTTAGTGAGCATGATTTCTTGTGTGTTTAATTGAATATGTAGATCTAGAGTTTATGTGTTTTAATTTTGCATTTAATTTTGGACGTGAGAAATGTTTGAAATTTGGAATTTCTGAAATTTAATTATTTTTTGTTGTTTCAGAAATTGCAAAAAAAATCAGAAAAGTTTCACAAAAAAGTAGAAAAATGCAACAGACTGCAGCTACCTACTGGCCGGCTGGTAAGCTCGTAGGCGGGAAGGCAAGGCCACAGGCTAGGACGCGAGCACAGCAGGCAAGTAACCTACATGCGCGCGCACCTAGTTCTCGACCAGTTGTTTGGATCAATTTTTTTCTATTTTTTTTTTTCAGAATTTTTATGTTTCTGAATATTCTGGATGTTTTTCTAAAACAGTTAATTTTGGTGAATTCAATTTTGGTTGAGATTTGGCATTTTCTAAAATTAAATTACTAAAATTAATTTGAATGTGTTTTTAAAACAAGAATAGTTTTTGCATAGGTTACAGTTATTTTCATAATTAAGTTGTATCATTTTTCTTGGATTGAATATGTAATTAATTTATAATATTGGATATCAATGCTTATAATTCATGGTTGCGTTATTATTAATGCATGATTATTTGGAATATTTCATGCTTATTTTGTCATTTTAGATTAACATGGATGATCACGAAACCCATTGGACCCTTTAGATGATTTTATTTTCTGTTAGGTTGGGGCCTGCGTGTCTCTTATTTTCTTATCTCTATGTTTTTAGCCTATTTTGTTAAGGCTTGCTTTCTCCCTATTAATGTACTCCTCCAACTGTTGTTTGGTTTCTTTTCAGTTGTAATGAGTATAATAGGTTAGAGAGAGGTTTTATCTTTATTTTTGTAATAATTATAAAGAGCAAGCCCAGATGACAGAGGCCCATGGAGGTAACCATGGGTTGGCCCACGAAGATCCATAAAGAAGAGGTCCGAAGAACGGAGCCCACGAAGAAGATGAAGAAATAAAGAGGTGTTACAATGCTCACATCATATTAATGGGTTAAAAACTTGTAAAGTGTAAGCCCTGAAAGCGTCTGCAAAATGCGAGTGGATCGGCCCGAGAACGCACAAGCGAAAGCGATAATATTAAAATGGCGTAAATTAAAACAAGACATAATAAAATCATAATTTCAAGGGGTGTACACTTGGAGTTCCCGGGCGTTCAATGTAGTTAATCATAACAACAATAAAATTAAAGGGGGCTAATGGTTGAATCAAAAAAACGAGAGGTGCATAAATCATAAATTAAAATAACCTCTTTGATTTGATTTACTTTGAACCTCCTTCATTTGGTCCGTTCCCCCAAGGCTTCAACGTAGAAGCCCTCTAAAGTTGTGTCCACACCACACTGGAATTGGGATCCTTTAATTCAATTTGCTAAAAAAGAAATTGGAGAGAAAAACATACCAAGTGTGTTCATGAGAGGGGCGGCGGAGTGGAGTTAGGTGTAGGAAATTATTTTTGTGTTTTTGTTATGTGTTTATTAGTCATTCCTAATAACTAATACACATATATATACCTTGAATGGACGTATTAGAATGTATCTAGGTTTATTCTATCATTCATTAGGTAATAAAATCCTTTATTTGGTAACTAACATGGCACTTTCCAAAAGTGAATTTTGTTAGTCAATAATTTTCTTTTTTAGAATTTCCACCAACTTAATTATGGGCTTGCATTGGCCCATTTTATTGAATAAAAATAAGGACCAATAATTTTAATTAAAGCACACTTAATTAAGTCCATCATTTACTTAATTCAATTAAATATGTGAGCCCAATAAGCCTTTGTTAATTAATAAGTCCAACTTATTAAATAATAAGGGCGAGCCAAATATAAATTAATCCTATTAATTTATTCTTAGGCTCCTCCATCCAATGGATTCCTCTCATAATTACTTATGGAATAATCCCGATTAATTCCTCGTCCCTTCTCGGTGATTTGTGTGTGACTCTTTAGGCTCACCTTTCAGCTAGACTTGGGTTTAGATCAAACACTATTATTAAAAATTAAATTTAATTAATAATTCTCGATCAACCATTGATTAAGAAAGCCTGTCAACATATGTAGCCGTGTAGCAACGGTCCATGGCACTAGAGACTAGGTAAATATCCATGTGAAATTTTAGGCTCTCGATTCCATACGGGTACGGTCTTTCCGTTTACCATCTTTCGGCCTTAGTCTAGGGCATAGAATTGGGTGTCGGTTCCCATCCTGGACTAGGCGTCTATGCTTAATACTTGAAATCACGTTACGCTCAATTGCTCGACATAAGAACCTCTTTTTTCTATTCGACCAATGACTATGGACATAATTTTATAAAGTGTTAACACATCTCCATTTACATAGGAGATACCTCTGTCATATACTGAGAAGGGATGGATCTTTTTCTTGAAACTCATTGTCCTCACTACGTACTCCGATTGTACTGGATAAAGCTTATGGTGATCGTGTCTGTGGCACAATCACCTCTCGCACAAATCCAAGATACAGTCATTGTATGCATTTGACTGTCGTGATTCCTCAAGTTTAAGGACTATTCCCGTACTATCGGAGTCAGGGACCCGAGTCATATTGATAAAGCCTCCAAGGCTTTCACATGACGATCCCCGTGAGTCTGTTCAGTCGATCAGACACCTAGCCAATCAACCCATTAAGATCACATAGACGTTCCACGTCTGTCGTCGATGAAACACGACACTCATTAAATGAATGCGACTCTTAATGTGTGACATCCATAGAAATTTTCACGTGATTGAGACTAATTGGTAATTATTAGAAATTTAAATTTAATTATTAAATAAATAATAGACTGAATTTGGGATATAATAAAATTTGAATGAATCAAATTGGAGTTCTTTATAATATTTGAGGGCAAATAATATTAATTAAGAAAATTCAGGAAGGACATAATGGGTGTTTTAAAAAAAATTAATTAAATAAATAAAATAATATTATATATATCTTACTAAATATAACACATGTATATATAGGGTGAATAACAATTTATCCCCCTATAATATTGAAAATGAGCACATTACCCCCTATGAAAAAAAAATGTAGCTTTTTAAAATGAAGCAATTTACCTCGTTATACCAGGAGGTAAATTGCTTCATTTTAAAAATCATAGGGGGGTAAATTATTTTATTTTTAAAACATATAGAGAGATAAATTATTAATTATTTTTTAATAAAGGGATAATTTGCTCATTTAAAATATCACAAGGGGGTTGTTTGTATTTTTCTCTATATATATATATATATAAAAGGAGGAGAGAGAGAGAGAGTTGAGAGTGGGAGGTGGGGCCATCAACCCCCACCGCCTCACTCTCCTCTTTCTTTTTCTTCTTGTTGTTGAATACACACACATGCAGTACACACACACATAATACATAACACACAGAACACATAATTAAGAAAAAAGTTGCACTCCTCCCTCTCGCAGAAAAACTAAAAACAGGGTTACGAAAATTTCTATTTAAATTCATATTAATTAGTATAATTTTATTATTTAATTACTCCATTTATTAAGTATTTATATTTAGCGATGTACTATTGAATCGGAGAATTTTATGATTTTGGCTATTTAAATTAGTGTCGAATTAAATATCACATTTCATATAAAAATGATATAGTTGGTTAATTAAATTATTAGATTTGTTAGATTTAATAATTATTATAGCTAATTTACACAATTCCATCGGAATGATTAAACAAATATGTAATTCTATGTATTGTTGCTTAATTAAATCATATAGCAACGATAAATTGGTAGAAAATTCATAGAAATATTTTCGATAATATATTTAAGAAATATCATGTTATTAAAGAGGGAAAATAAGGTTTCAATGGTAATATAATTTGCGGATGTTATTAAAAACAATAGTTATAAATATATAATGTGTTTGATTAAATGAGTTCTTATGAATTAGTTGATAAATAAAATATGCGTTTGAGAAGTTTAGAAAGTGTAGTTATTTAAAATAAAATGAAATAGGGGTTTGGACTTTAATATAAATAGAATATTAAAAGATTGGTGGAAAATGTACGAACATTATATAATATTTTGTTTAGAGTTTATGATATTCTATATATATATTGATTATACGTATAATAATCTATTATAGGACGTGACGACAAAGTAGAAGGTTGAGCAGTCCCTCGTGAAATCGAAGCATTTTGGGATTTCAGGTAAGTATAGATAATTGGATTTATATATATAGCTATATGTGTAGTATTGTATATATTATATATATTGATTTCTTGGATGTGATCGTGAACTTGACTTTATATTTTATATATGTGTGAATTAGTTGATAAATAAAATATGCGTTTGAGAAGTTTAGAAAGTGTAGTTATTTAAAATAAAATGAAATAGGGGTTTGGACTTTAATATAAATAGAATATTAAAAGATTGGTGGAAAATGTACGAACATTATATAATATTTTGTTTAGAGTTTATGATATTCTATATATATATTGATTATACGTATAATAATCTATTATAGGACATGAAAATAAAGTAGACGGTTGAGCAGCCCCTCGTGAAATCAAAGCAGTTTGGGATTTAAGGTAAGTATAGCTTATTGAATTTATATATATAGCTATATGTGTAGTATTGTATATATTATATATATTGATTTCTTGGATGTGATCGTGAACTTGACTTTATATTTTATATATGTGGATTTCATATATTGATTGTTTATGTAATTAGTTGTGGATTATTTGTTAGATGAGATAATATCGGTGAAATTGTTACTATGTGTTATGTGATTGTGTAGGGACATGTGGGATATGATTATGTGATGATCGTATAATTGATTGTTGTATGAAATTGAATTTGGAGTTATTATTGAGGAAGTAATATTTATAAAGAATAGTATGATGATCGTGAATTGAAATAAAAGATGGTATTTACCTAGTTGGGAACACAGTCAATGGTTTATGATAATGTGATTGATGATGCTGTGATTGATGATGTGATATGAAAAGTAAATGAATTAAGCTAGGTACCATGGCGCGTAGGGTATCGGGGTATTCTGTGTAGTGAGGAATATCTTGTGCTATTACCTACATACTGGGGTCGTGTGGGGATACCATACTTGTTGTGACGTCCTGTGCTGATATTGCTACATACTGGAGTAAGAGAGTGTGGGGATATCACGTACAACGGGTATCCTATGTTGTATATGATACGACGATGAGATGATGATGGCCAAATCATTGACTGATGTGCTCCAATTAGAGTAAGTAGGGCCCCTAGTTAATAAACGATAACGTCAAATATTATGACGTGGGTTGATTTATAGTTGTGGGTATGTATTTTTGCTTATATCTAATGTTGCTATACGACGAATGACTGTTAGGCGATGTGACTGCTTGTACGTGAATTGTTGCATGTGTATATATATAGACTAGTTAGCTATACTTGTTGAGTAGGCAACTCATTTCTTGTCATGTACTTTTCAGAAGATAGGTCACATTGACTAGCCACATCGGACTTCGAGCCATACCGTGGTCTTTATTAGGTTGGTCAGCCGTGACATCTGAATTCGAAGTATTTGGTTGTTTGGTTGTTAAATATTCTAGTCTCTTATCAGGTTTGTGTTTAAAATTGTGGTACTACTTTCCTTGAGGTTATGTACATGTGGACATCTAGTGAAGGTAGATATAAACTTTTGATGGTATCTATTACCTTTTCTGATATATATATATATATATATATTATATTGATAAAATAGAATTTATTTTATGGGTTAAAAGGGAATTACCTGTAGAATGAGTTCTAATTAAGGAAATGATAAAATAGTGATAATTAAATATAGTAAGTAGGGGGTGCTACATTGGGTGGTGTCAGAGCAGGTTTACGTTTCTAGGGTAATAGGTTGATTGTGGGATGTCCCTAATGAATGAATTGTTTAATGTAGAATGGCTTCTCAAGGTGGATGTGCTGACCCAGTAACTAGTAGGGTAGAGTCAGCGAAGTCCGTAGGGCGCTCAGTGGCACCTGCAAGTGCAAGTGGGGATGGAGGTAGGTCGAGAGGGTGTTGGTGTTGGTGCTGATGCTCCAATTCCTCCCGGTGGTGCTCCAGTTGCAGGATTACCACCAGAGTATGCACAAATATTTCAAATGGCCTTTCCAGCCCAAGCACAAGCATAAGCGCAGTTACTTACACAAGCGCGCGCATCCATTCCAGTGCCAGCACCAGTAGTTCCTACAATTAATCGTAATTATGAAAGAATCAGGAAGATGGGGGCTACAGAATTTGAGGGTACCCTAGACCCACAGATTGCTGAGAGATGGTGGAAAAAAGTCGAAGATGTGATGAACTTAGTAAATTGAACTCGAAATAATCGACTTAAGTATGTTGTTTCCTTGTTTGTGGGGAATGCCTTGATTTGGTGGAGGTCTGTGAAGAGGGGATATGAGCCAAGAGAAATAACTTGAGCTGAGTTTCAAAAAGAGTTTGATGATAAATACAGACCCAAGATGTACCGAGACAAAAAGAGGATGGAGTTTCTAAATTTAGTGCAAGGGGATGATCAGACAGTGGCAGTATATGAACTCCATTTTACGGCACTAGCCAAGTATGCACTAGAAGCAATAGTAGGAGGATCGTTGTTACCGTTTTGAGCAGGGGCTACGACCGAAGATCAAAAGAAGCCTCGCAATCAGAATTACAAACTTTAAAACTCTTCTGGAATCAGCGGTCCGAATAGAAGAAGCAGTAATAGAGGACAAGAAGAAGGGGGAAGAGAAGAGGAAATCGACGTACGTAATAGGGGAATCGAGTAGGTTGACCAAGAGGGGAACCGGTCGCTCATTCTCAGAGGGAAGTGGGAGTTTTACACGTGGTGGTCCCATTTTTCGAGAAAGTACTAGACAGAGGTTCGGTGGATCCACGGACTTTCATAGAGGTTCGTTCGGACGCACTTTATTTGCTACATCTTCTGCTGGATTAGAATCAGAAATGGGAGCTGGACCAAGTTATGGTCGAGGACCAGTTTATCCTCCGAGTGTTCTACTTGTGGAAGACAACATCAAGGGCCATGTTGGAGACAGGATGATATAGCTAAGACTTGTTATCGTTGTGGAGGTAGAGAACACATGGCCAGGAATTGTTCCAGTCAGACTATAGGTGTGATTAGAAGTGTTGCTAGCGAAACTCAAAGCCAAAGCAGTGTTGGGAGTAGTGACAGGGGAATTGGGAGAGGCAGAGGCAGAGGTAGTGGCTCGGGCAACAGAGATAGTGGCTACACTTTTGGTAGCGATATGAGGGGGGTTGGAGCATAAGTTACTCAGGATCAGACCCAAGCAAGGATATATAACATAACTAGAGAAGAAGCCCCATCATCGAATGACGTGATATCAGGTACAATATTGTTATTTGACATTGCGGCTTATGTTCTGATTGATCCTGGCTCTACACATTCATATATTTTATCCGAACTTGCATCTTAAATACTGGGAGAGATTAGCCCGTTGGGATATAATTTGATGGTTTATTTGCCCGTGGGAGGGGGTGTGGCAGTGAACAGTGTTAGAAAAGGGAGCTTAGTGAGAATTGGAGATGTAAATTTCCCTGTGGACCTTGTAGTGCTGGATTTGAAGCAGTTTTGATTTGATTCTGGGGATGGATTGGTTAGCACAACATAAAGCAATAGTCAACTGTTATAAAAAGGAAGTGATGATTGAATGTTCCGGTGAATCAAAAGTAATATTTGTGGAGGATCGTCAAGTAGGACCAGTTTGTGTAATATGAGCCATGGAGACAAGAGATTGATGTTAGAGGGTTGTGAAGCATATCTAGCATATGTGGTAGATATCGAGAGGGTTAATACCACATTGGAGGAAATTCCGGTAGTGAGAGACTTTCCTGAAGTATTCCCTGATGAGTTACCAGGTTTGCGACCGCATAGAGAAGTAATATTGCCATAGAAACTCTCCCAAGACTTGCCCCAATTTCTATTGCACCACACAGAATGGCCCCAGTGGAATTACTGAGCTCAAAAAGCAAAAATCGAAGAATTATTGGGGAAAGGGTTTATTAGGCCGAGTACTTCACCGTGGGGAGCACCAGTGCTGATTGTGAAAGAGAGAGATGGGAGTATGAGGTTATGCGTCGATTACCGCCAATTAAACAGGGTAAGAGTGAAGAATAAATATTCATTGCCGAGGATTGATGACCTACTAGACCAGTTAAAGGGAGCTACAACACTTTCAAAAATCAATTTGAAGTTCGGGTATTGGCAGCTGAGCATAGTAGAGAATGACATACCAAAGACAGATTTCGGTAATCGTATGGTCATTATGAGTTTATGGTGATGCCATTTGGGTTAAAAACTGCACCAGCGGCGTTCATGGCGTTGATGAATCCTACATTTCAGGAATATCTGGATCACTTCGTTATTGTCTTTATAGATGACATCTTGGTATACTCGAAGGATAGAGAAGAGCATGAGCAACATCTGAGGATAGTGTTACATATTTTCAAAGAGAAAGAGTTATATGCTAAGTTAAGCAAATGTCAATTTTGGGTAAATCAGGTGGTTTTCCTTGGGTATGTAATATCTGGTGATGGGGTTATGCCTGACGCTTCAAAAGTAAAGGCTATTATGGAATGGAAAGTGCCAAAGAATGCCACTGAAGTCCGAAACTTCTTAGGGTTGGCTCGATATTACAGGAGATTTGTTGAGGGCTTTTCTATAATTGCCGGTCCTCTAACCATGTTGCTGAGAAAGGGGTTAGAATTTCAGTGGACGGAATAATGCCAACAAAGTTTTGATGAGTTGAAGAAGAGACTGACCTCCAATAATTTTGGTGTTGTCGTCTGGTAGCGGTGGATATATAATGTATATGGATGCTTCTAAAGAGGGTCAGGGATGTGTGTTAATGCAAAACGGAAAGGTAATTGCTTATCCGTCCCGCTAATTGAGGAACCATGAGTTAAATTATCCAACACATGACTTGGAGTTAGCCGCGATTGTGCATGCACTGAAGATTTGGAGACATTATTTGTACGAAGAAAAATTTCAGATCCTTACTGACCATAAAAGTTTGAAATATATCTTGATGCAGAAGAAATTGAATTTGAGGGAAAGAAGATGGATGGAACTGCTGAAGGATTATGATTGCACTATTGACTTCCATCTAGGGAAAGCAAACATGGTAGCAGATGCCTTGAATAGAAAGAGTTCAAGAACATTAGCCAATCTGGGGAGTTACAATCAGACATTGCTACTGGAGATGAGGTCTATGAATATGAAACAAGAGGTTGATCAGGTAGCGGATTTATTAGCAACCTTGCAACTTAAGTCAGACTTTATGGGTCAAATCAAAGAGGTGCAGACTCAAGATCTTATCTTATTACGAATGCTGGAAAGAATAAAACTTCGTAAGAAAATAAATTTTTCAATAAGAGTTGATGGGGTGGTAGTAAATGGGAAACGAGTTTGTGTATCCCTAGATAGGAATCCAATTCCTATAATGGAGAACTTTATGAGCAATGTTCGTGTTTTAGATTTCCACAACATCTTTCTATCATTCCAAATGATCAAAGACATTTTAACATCTGAAACACTTGGAACATAATTGAACTCCCACTGACCTTCCACCGTGTTTTTGATCAAGTCATGTATCTCATGATCTTGTCAAAATAAGTATGTGGGACGTTCAAACCCAGTTTGAACTCCGTAGAGGATTTTATGGCTCCAAGTCATTTATCCAGATTGATGTCCTACATAGCTTCTCCTTGTCCCATTTTAGAAACTCGTACCCATCGGGTAACTGGAATTTTTTTGGTTGTATCTTTGGTGAACTTAGACATGGTCAGTTAAAGTTTCAATTACAACTGATGTTTGCATTATTCCATAATGAACCTGTATAAATCAGACTCCAAGTTTAACTTTTCTTCCACTAGTCCTTTGACGTATGTAGGACCATTTCTCATACTCAAGACTTTTGTAGGGTACAGGTAGTTTGCATTATTCCATAACGAACTTGTATAAATTAGACTCCAAGCCTAATTTTCCTCCCACTAGTCCTTTGACATATGTAGAACCATTCCTCATACTCAAGACTTTTGTACGACACAGGTTTGCCAATCCATATCAAATATGGTCTCTGGATTGCGACTTAAGAAAACGCCACACTTTATAGCTGGACGATATTTCGATAGTCCACATTCAAATAGCCCAACTAATTCAATGAAGCACCGATCGAACCATGTCCAAACAAGGTCCGATTTCTTCCTTATTAGAGACAGTTCAACATTGTCTCTTTTAGAAGAATTTCACTGAATGAGAATTCCATTCTCATTTTTGGACATTTCAAGAACTCCCACTAAATACGCACCACCTCGATCCCATCTAAGGGTTTGTCTCCATAACTTCCCAATAGTCCTTAGACTTGTGAACCCTCTACTGGTATTTGCGTATTTTGTAACTTACATATGTTTATTTTGGATCTAATCCAATAGATCATTTTTTACAAGCATTCTTTTTCCCACAAAATGCTTTCATAGCTCTCTTCCTTCTCAAAAAGGATTCGTAAGTTAGTAAACTCAAATCATCTATTGCTAGACTCTTTGAATCTACCAACCTACTCATTCTAACTAGAGGCATATGGCCCTAGCTCATGCATGCCATTCTCTATAAGTAATCTTCTTGACCATCCATTTTAGTCATTTGTTTTGAGAGGAAATTATTTTCTTGCTTTTTTGTTAGGTATTCATTAGTCATTCTAAATGACTAATACACATATATATACCTTAAAGGAATGCATTTAAATATGTCTAGGTTCATTTAACCATCGATAAAGTAGTAAAATTCTTTATTGCAAATAAAGGATGACTAACATGGCACTTCCCAAAAGTGATTTTGTTAGCCATAATTTCCTTTTTCAATAATTCCCACCAACTTCATTAATGGGCTTGGTCTGATTTTAGTTAATTAAAATACAAGGCCTAATTAATATTAATTAAATTCAATTTAGTTAAAGCCCGCTTAATTAAGTTCATCATATATTTAATCTAATTAAATATATGGAATAAGCCTTTATTAATTAGTAAGTCCAACTTATTAAATAATAAGATTAAGCACAATATAAATTAGTCGTGTCGATTTATCCTTGTACTTTTCCATCCAATAGGTCCCTCTTATAAGTAATCCAATTACTCATGGAATTAATTCCTCGTCCCTTCTCAGTGATTTATTTGCGACTCTTTAGTTTCACCTTTCAGCTAGACTTGGGCTAGTGTCAGACAATATTATTAATTAAAAACTAATTCTTTATCAACCCTTAATCAAGAAAGCCCATCACCATGGGTGGCTGTCTAGCAACGGTCCATGGCACTAGAGACTAGGCAAATATCCATGTGAACTTTTAGGCTCTCGAGTCCATACGGGTACGGTCCTTCTGTCTACCTTCTCCTGGCCTTAGTCTAGGGTATGGAATTAGGTGTTGGTTCTCATCTTGGACTAGGTGTCTATGCTTAATACTTGAGATCGCGTTATGCCAAATTGTTCAACATAGGGACCTCTTTTTCCTATTCGGCAAATGATTGTGGCCACAGCTTTATACAGCGTAGACGCATCTCCAAGTGCATAGGAGATACCTCTGTCATGTTTTGACAGGGGACTGATCCTCTTCTTAGAACTCACTGTCCTCGCTACATACTCCGATTGCACTGGATAAGGCTTACGATGAACGTGTCTGCCGTGATTCCTCAAGTCTGAGGACTACTCCTGTAATATTGGAGTCGGGGACTCAAGTCATACCGATCAAGCCTCCAAGGCTTTCATATGACGACCCCCGCGAGTAAGTTCAGTCGATTTGACACCTAACCATTGATCCATTAAGATCGCATAGACGTCCCATGTCTGTCGCTGATAAAACACGGCACTCATCAAATCAATGCGACTCTTAATGCAAGTTTCAGTAGGACTCTCGATGCCCAGTCTCGGGGTCTTCGACTTGGAACATTTCAGATCCAACCTTTAATAATTGATTTAGTGAATGCCATCCAATGCGCAGTCCAACTGTTGCGCGATTGTTAAGGTGGTCTGTGGGCATCTGTTGTAACCTCCAAGCAATGCTTGATGTAATTTGGTAAGCACAACAGATACATGTGCTGAAGATGAATACTTACCATATTTGTCGGGATAACATTGCTTAAATAAAAATTGCTTAAATGGTTTTCAAAACCGCCAACCCAGTTGACTTTTGGTCACCCATTCCAACAATACTTTGGGCATGACATAACATATATCAAGAATACACCGATGTGGCAGTAGACAGTTGTCAAGAGCAGTCTTTAGTACCTAAATAAGGATTAAATAAGTGTTTTCTAACACACGATTTGTGGAGTGTTGATTCTGGAAGACTAAGCGATACTACCTTTTAGGTTCATGTGAATAATGGATAAATCCTCAAAGTTTAGGAACGTTCGGACTTGATGGTAGGCATAATTACTTGAAAGAATTTCAAGAAGACGTCCTATGTTAAAAGTCAAATGTGGGATTACTTAACAAGTCGGTCTTGGAAAGTTGGACTAAAAAATGCATCCATTGGATGAATGTGGTGCCTAGCACAACCAAGCAAGTTGTAGCCTTAGAGGCGAACAACAAGGCTAAGGCGAAAGCTTTTGTGCCCGAGATCTCGTCATAAGATCAATAAAAGTTCTTAGATAACAAGCATCTGTAGGCAGCGATGCTGAAGGAAATACACGGTTGGACAGTATACATCCAGCAGAAAATAAAGTTGACCCACGAAATTGAGTCGGTATTATAAATTGCTTATACTCATAAGGTTCTGAGTGACATGGGTAATTAGCTTAATTGTCAAGTGTGAGATTGTTGGAATGGGTGACCAAAAGCTAATTGGATTGCACCACAAAATAAGGCAGGGTTTGGGCTGTGTTTTAGAACGATCGATTTTGTATTTGGAACAGTTACCAGGACACTAAACTTATTTGGAGCGGATTTTGGAACGATTTTGGAATAGACCAAATTCCATCCTTATAGACAGTGTTACAAAAATTTACGAACGATTTAACAAACATTGTTCCTATTTAGGACGGTAACTGTAATTGTCATTCAAATCCGTTGCTAATATTGAATTAGTCCAAATTTTTTTATTTTTAAATTGGAATGGTTTGAACGGGTTTTTGGAATGGCATAATTAAATTTGTTGGGGAACTTTTGGAATAGACTTTGTAGTACTTGTGCCTGAAGTTTGGAACTATTTTTATTTGTATTGGTGATAAATATAGAAACGCATTTTGAACTATAAAGTGCAACCGATTTTGGAACGGTTAGTCTTACTTAGGAACACATTTGTAGAACTATTTTAGTAATAATATTAGGATTGGGTACTCTTAGTTCGGAACACATATTAGAAACTGGAATAGTAATGATATTTGGAACGGTTTGCCACTAATTAGGAACACTTGTTTGAAATGGTATTTGGAATGGTCCGTCCAGTTTAGGAACATATGTCTAGAATTGATTAGTAACGGTATTTGGAACATTATTTATTTAAATTTGTAATATTTTTTTTATCAATACTAAAATCGTTCCTAATTTTTTGAATTTTATAATTTATTTATATTTTATGATTATTTTTTATGTTATTTTTTTTTAGACCATCCCGGAGTGGGGGGAGCTTTTCGAAGTCTCCAATCCTTCTCTATTAAGATCAGAAAGCAAGCAAATTTACAACAGGGAGTACTGACTCCCTATAATTTCTAAAAAACTGTAAAGAAGGAGTACTACTCCCATACAAATATTCATCAAAAGCATAAACGAGAAGTACTACTCTCTATAATAATCACAAAAGCATAAACAAGGAGTACTACTCCCTTATAAAAGTGATACAAGCTAAGACGGGAGATAAAGTTGGAGACAATAATCCAGTGTGTCAAAAAATTTCTGTCACTACACTCGAATCATCGATTCCGACTAGCCCTGCAAATCAAGCTATACAAGCAATCCAATAGGTGCCACCAAATGTGGTGTACCATCAACACATATAATGCGACAAAGTGAGGGAGAGCTAACTGTACATTTGTCACATGAACCTTAGCTCTCTGAAAAAATCACGCTAAACAAGTCAAAAGATGAGCATCAAATACTTGGCCCTGAATGTGCTGTTGGGGACGTGGGCCTGAGAACCAAGACCAAATACTTGGCCCTTGTTCCTTCCCCCGACAGCAGCCAGCTACATCTGTTGCTCTGTCATCGCCATCGAAGCCTCCGATTCAGCGGGGGCATCGTGGTCCTCGACCATGTGCTGAGGCTGACGATCCTCCAGCAGCTTCTGAAACCTCTCCTAGAAAACAAATAAAATTGTTAGTACTTTTAACAAAGAATTAATTATTAAAAAAATAATATTAATAGTTTCGGTACTTACCACCACCTCAAGCGCCCTCATCCTGCTCCAGCCACTATCCTCTTTTTTCTTGTAGCACCGCTCGAATAGTTCCTTCTGCTCGGCCAGTTAACCGAGCTCTGTCTTTTATAGAAAAAAAATAGTTAGCATCAATTTTAAAAAATAATGATAAAGCATTGTACATACTTACCAAATTTCTCTTGTGCATTATGACTGAGGAAGAACCCCCCGGTACACAGTCGAGGACGCCGTAGGATTCGCCGCCCTATTCGCCTTAATCTTCAAGGATTCTTGCTGGAAGTTCTCGCTGGCCCAATACGTCTAGAGTTGGAGCCAGACGTTGTTGGCCAGCCAGAGTGGCCTGACCAGGCTAAACCAGGCAACGAAAAAAGTCTTCCGAATGTAGTTGCCAGCCACATGTGGAAGATCCAAAACATGGATTCATCGTCACAGTCCTACCAGTAGATCATCTGCAGTAATAAAATTGAACAAAACATTAGTAAAATTATTAAACAATTAGATTATTAGATAAAATAAATTAATTTAAAATTGATTACCTTCATGCTCTCGAATCAGAAATGCTGGTGCTCTGGCAGCACCTGCCTCAAACATAGCCACAGGTGGGGGAAATGTTCCTGCACGACCACATTGATGCGCTCATTGAACCAGCAGTTAGACTTGAAAGAACATGCTATATTAGACATTTTTAAAGTAAAATAATACTAAAAAATTAGGTAAAATAAATTCATCTCGCGTTATCGAAACTAATGTACTGGCTTGATGATGGTGATGGGATTGATGGTGGAGGTGGTGGTGGTGGAGCAGCCGCTGGGGTGGCAGACTACTGCAACGTGTCATCAGCTGCCTGTACAGCTCCAGATGCTTCGATTATTTTGACATTAATATGTAAATAAAAAGCAATATACTAATTTTTGTGATTATTATGTGAAAGTGTTAATATTGGGAAAATTGGTCTAAATTTTATGGTTATTTACATTATTCTGTAAAAATATTAGTATTGGAAATATTGTTCTAATTTTTTTAATATTTGTGATTATTATGTAAAAATATTAATATCAGGAAAATTGGTCTAAATTTTTTTATTATTTGTGATTATTATGTAAAAATGCCAATATTGAGCAAATTGGTCTAAGTTATTTTATTATTGACATTATTATGTAAACATTTATTCGTTGAAATATTGTTCCAATTTCTTTTATTATTTACATTTATTATATAAAAATGTTAATATTGGTGAAATTGGTCAAAAAAAAATTTATTAATGTGATTATTATGTAACAATTTATTAATGGGAATATTGTCCCAATTCTTGTGATTATTCACATTTATTATGTAAAAATATTAATATTGGAGAAATTGGTTAAAAAAATATTTATTAATGTGATTATTATGTAAAAAGTTATTAATGGGAATATTGTTCCAATTTTTTTTATTATTTACATATATTATGAAAAAAATTTAATATTTTGGAAATTGGTATAAATTTCTTTTATTAATGTGATTAGTATGTAAAACTATTAATATTGTTGAAATTGGGCTAATTTCATGTAAAAATAATATTACTCATAAATTGCATAAATTACATAATAAATTACACATGAATTGCATAAATTACACAATAAATTAAATATAAATTGCAGAAATTACTCAATAAATTGCACATATATTGCATAAATTACAAATAAATTGAATAAATTACTCAATTAAGTTACACATAAATTGCAGAAATTACACATAAATGACACAATAAATTAAAAACAGAAATTTCATAAATTAAACATAAATTACAAAAAATTTCAAAAATTATAAAAAATAAACATAATTTTTTTAAAATTAACAAAAATTTCTTTCAATATTTCAAAAATTAAAAAAAATTACAAAAAAATTTACAGAAAAACTTTAAAAATAACAAAAAATTACAAAAACAATTTAAAAATATAAAAGATATACAAAAGATATTTAAAAATTATAAAAAATTTACAAAAAATTAGTAAAATTACAAAAAGTAATTACAGAAAATTATAAAAATTAGAAAAATAGGAAAATTACAAAACATTTCTGAAAATTTCAAAAATATTTTCTAGAATATGTTCTGAAAATATTTTTAGAAATTTATTTCTTAAAAAATCAAATTTTTTTTTTACAAAAAATGGCCAAAATGTTTTTGCAAAAATGGAGGTTTAGTTTTACAAGAATATGGGCGGGGGGGGGGGGTGGAAGAAAAGTGTGGTGAAAAAAATAAGAAAACAGGTGGCAGGATCAAAGAAAAAAGACGAGGGGGGTCATAAAGCAAAAAAAACCATAGGGACTCATCATCTTCCATCACAATCGTCACCAATGGCGGCGGCGGATGCCTGGAGTGAGGGAGGCGAAGGGTCGAGCGAGGGAGAGTGAGGGAGGGAGAGGGAGGAAAAAAAAATCTGCTAAGTGTTGTTTATATATTTATTTTTCAGAACGGGCAATTTTAAAAATATCCCTCCTAATAAACAAGACGACGTTGTTTCTGTTGACGAGCATTATTTAAAAAACCATTTCTATTATTTATCCGTTCCAAAAATCCAAAAACCAAAACGGTGCCATTTTGTTGGAAATGATGTCGTTTTTGTATAATTTTTCGTATTTATTTATACCCTTTCCCAATTGTGTGCCAAAATTATTTTTTCAAAAAATTCAGAAAGACGAAAAAATATAGGAAAAATCATCCCAGACATGTTAATGACCCAAAAAAACTAGACCAATAATTAATTAAGGCCATTGAAAACATATAATACTACGAATTAAATTGATACATGTTCAAAAGATCAAATATATTTATATATATAAGATTGTTAGTCTTACATAAATATAAGTAGTATCTCATATTAATGTATTGGATCGCCTAATTAGACCGTTAAAATTTTAATCAGATCATTTGATATTATTAAATCGACAAAATACTATATTCAATGAAGTTTTGGACATTTTTGTTATACAGATACTGAGATATTGTATTTGATACAGCCAATGATGTTGAAAACGATGCAACTGTCCATCAGATTATTTGATTTTAGATCAGACCGGTAGATATATTCACATATGGAAAGTATTATTATGCGTTTAAGTTTGGAGTTAATCAGGATCCCGGATGTTGAGATATCGTAATCGGGAACTGAACGAGCAATTTGTGGACATATTTAGGGACGGTCTCAGTATCTCATTTAGGAATGGTTTTTCTTATTCATTTTAGGAACAAATATTTTATACCTTTAGGGACGGTTTTATCTAATTTCGTCTTTTGGAACGGTAAAAAAAAAAAATAATCGTTCCTAATTTAATTTTCCCTTGAATTTTTCTATGGCGCGAACTTAAATTTATTGGAACTTATTTTGGAACGGTGAAAATAAATTGACTGTTCCTATATTTTTATGTTTCCTCTCTTTTTATTTACGATATTGTAACATAATTAGAAATGATTTATTTTTTAATTCTCGTTCCAATTTAGAACACGCTCTAGAATGATTTTCTAATTTTTTTAACCATTCCGAAATGAAAAAATATAGTATTTTATGTTTTAAAAATTAAATTTGGAAATTATACTTCTAATTAGCTAGTCAACTATTTTTAAAAAATTTATACCGATAATTTTGTAATTTATACTAATTCCTATCAGTAAAATACACAAACGCTTGATACATAATTTCTATATGTCAATTATAATTATTGTCTTCTTCACTCTCGTCATCTTCATCAGACTCGTCATGAGATTCACAGTTTCCTAATCAGGATGTACCTTCTCCTTGAGGTCTTTCCGTGCATTCAATGTATCCTTCATTTTTTCCTTTATATCCATCACGGTATTGAATATATTCTCAAACACATTCTTCTCAATGTACATGACATCAAGATTGTGTCGTATTAAATGCGTCAACCAGTACTCAAGCTCCCAGAAGATGCTTTTTCTTTGTCCATTTATGCCCGTTCGGGTGTGATAACGATACTTCAACCGCAGGACAATACTCTTCAACCCATTCGCGAATCTGTTCTCCCGCCAATCTTGGCTGTGCAACCTTCCTTTCTACTCGGTTATTAGTGAATGGTTTCCTGTTCCTACGGTAAGGATGGTCAGGGCGGAGGAACTATCTGTGGCAGTCAAAGTAGCACGCTTTCCAACCGTTCTGCATGTAGAATGCACGTACGTCTTCCATACAAACTTGACACCCTATAATACCAGCGGAACTGCATCCAAACGCCATCCCATAAGCGGGTAGATCGTTCACAGTCCACATCAACGCGGCGCGCATTGGGAATGTCTCGTTCTTCACACTATCACGCGTCAATACACCTATATGCCACAAATTCTGCAACTCCTTGATTAGCTGCTCCAGGTAAACAATGATGAGACGTTTTGGATTAGAAGGACTGGGGATCACCATCGTCAGGAAGATATACTTAGAACTCATGCACATTCCTGGTGGGAGATTATACGGTGTAAGTATAACGAGCCAACACGAGTAAGTACGAACGCACTGCCCATGCAGTGCGAACCCCATCTGTGCACAAATTCAATCTAACATTACCGGACTCTACTACAAAATCAGGATTGTCCGGTCAATATACCTTCATGCTTCCACCTCAAATGGATGGCAAATGGATCCCTCCTCCTTCTGATGGTTGACTTGCCACGTCATTTGCTCGACAGTCGCTTCTAAAGTATACAACCTATACAGGCGAGGGGTAATCGGCAGGTACATAAGAATGGCATATAGTGTCTTCTTGCGATTAGGATTTCGCTCCCTAGTCGGTTTGTACCTAACTTCTCCACAAAACTTGCAGTAGCCTAAATCAATATCGTCCTTCTAGTATAGCATGCAACCATTCTTACACACATCAATCCTCTCAATAGGTAAATCTAAGTCTCTTATCAATTTCCTCGTACCATAGTAATCGTAGGGCAGGGTGTATTCGCTGGGCATTATATGATCAGCCCACTATGATATTCGATCATATATGTGATGAGAAATATGGCCCTCGACTTTGATATTCACCAACTCAGTTACAACCCCTAATTGAGATTGGGTGCAACCGTTCTACAACGATTGATCGGCAACATGCACTACATCGTGAAATCGATCTGCCAGCCCAAACACATAATTGTAGGAAGCCACCGTAATATGAACTAGGCCCTGAATCAGTAGGGCAAGACCTCAAACTATCATTAGGCACACCATTCTAGTTATAATTAGAAGACCAAACAGCCAGTTCGGCGACATAAAAAACCATCCTCTGTGCCGCATCACCCCAACGGGTACTCGTACCCTCTAACATGAGAAATGGGAGTTTTCTCCTCTTGCAACGAGGTCGTGGTGACGGACTCAAAATACTCCTGTACCCACTCCTCGCCATGAGAAATCCATTATAATACTCCGGCATAAAATCTTTCATAAACAAGTCGAAATTTACCTTGTTCGTGGTTTTGAAAAATTCATTTTTGCACTTCCGATAAGGACACTTAATTTTCTTACCTTCCATGTATGCATGTTGAGACTTGGCCCATTCTATAAATGTAGCAACATCATTCTGAAACTTCGGAGTAAGACCTGCCCTATTCGGAAGGTTCGTCTCATACCTCAATCTCCTCAACTATCTTAACATGATGATGAGTCCTACATACACCAGACACACACATATATATATTATAACATTAAATTTAATTGACAAAATCTCAAAAAATATAACAAGTGACAAATAAAGGATTAAAGTTGTTACCTAATCAAAATAATTTCAAATATTAATGAAAATTCGAGAGAGATTGAGGAAATAGAGAGAAAATAAGAAGAATGGAAGAAGATAGGGAGATTAAATAGAAAGAGAGGAATACATTTATATAGAAAAATTTGGAATGGTCTTTGTAACGGGTACAAGAACATATATTTAGCTGTTAAAAAATAACCGTTAATTTAGATTTAGAAACAGTCATTGAGACTTTAGGAACGTTTTTTTCTTACCATTCAAAAATGGCTGTTGTATTTCATTTGAAACGGTCTTAGTAATACTAAAGAAATAATACAAAAAAACCATTTCAATGTGTACAGAGTTTTTTGGAATGATTTTAGAAACACATGATTTTTTAAATAAAACTAATAATTTGGAATGATTTTTCGCATAATTGATTATGGGTGTTCCAAAATCATTCCAAATTATACCTTAGTTTGGATTACATTTTTGAACTTTCATTTTTTGGACATCCATTGCCACACATATAGGAACGATTTGCTCAAAACCGTCCCTAGTTCTAATATTGTGTTCCAAACAGAGTTTCAACGATTTATCGTTACTATTTTGGAAGGTATTTGGACCGAATTTAGTAACTGTTAATTTGGAACTTATTTTGAAACGGTTCAACCATCCCGAAATTACAACCCAACAAAAAATGTTGAACATAGCGTCATCTTTCATTGTCCGTTCCTAATGTGTTCCAATGTGGAATGGGTTTTGGAATGGTTTTCCTGACCGTGCCAAATTCCTTCTTTTTTTGTAGTATTGATTGTTTGTCATTCGCCAATCTGTATTGAATAATATTAAATTGATGAATACGGTAAGAATTCATCAAGTTGACAATGTGTTTTGTTGTTCTTACCATTCATATTAAATAAGGTTTCAATGTCACAACGAAATGCCCACAAACCGAAAGGTTAAACTCGTGGAGTTGGCTGCGCACAGATTTGGCAGCCATGTAACCAACTCCTAAGGGTCGGTTTGAAATGTTCTAAATTGAAGACCTCGAGAAAGGGCATCAAGGGTCCTATAGAGACTTGCACTAGGTACTGCAGTCGTGTTTTATAGGTAGGAACGTAGGTTGTCTGTGCAATTTTAGTGGATTAGTTGGCAAAATAGTCAACTGATTGAACTAACTCGCGAGAATCATCATATGGAAGCCTCTTAAGGCTTGGTCGGTATGACTGAATTTTTCAATTTTGATAGTATGAGATTAGTCCCCAAACTTGAGTATATGGCAGTCACGTGCATATGAAAACTGTATCTTGTATATGACAAGCGGTGGCTGTGTCTTGAGGCATGGTCATCATAAGCTTTATCCAATGCAATCAGAATATGTGGCGTGGACAGTAGATTTCAAGAAAGGATTTGTCTCATTAGTATATGACAGAGAGTTCTCCCATGCGTTTTGAGATGGTTTAGACTCTAAATGTCTTTAGCCAAAGCGATTGATCAATCGGGGATAGGTTTCCTGGATCGGATCGATAGAATAAATGCATCCGAGTATTAAGCATAGTTGCCTAGTCAAGGATGGAAACCGATGCCTAATTCCATGCTTTAGACTAAGGTCGGGAGGTGATTAACAGTAGGGTCGTACTCGTATAGACTTGGAGCCTAAATATTCACGCCAACAATCAGCTAGTCTCTAGTGCAATGGACCGTTGCTAGACGGCCACCCATGGTAACGGGCATTTCTGGGTATGGGATAGTAAAATATAATTAATTAATTATGTTGGTCAAACACGCCCAAATTTAGCTGAGGGTGAAACTAAAGGGTCACACACAAATCATTGTGGAAGTGAGGGAATTAATTTGAAGTTAATTCTGGAAGAAATGAATTTATTTAATCGGATTAAATTAATTCATAGGAAAAGATAAATAATTGGATCATTTATTTGGGATAATCTATTCGATGGATAGCCCAAGAATTTAATTGATTGGATTAATTAAGTTTTGGGATCAGCTTTTCAAATTAATTGGATTAATTGAAAATGTGTTTCACCTAATTAATTTATGAATTAGATTAATTAATTAATTAATAGATGGGCTTGTTTAATTAATGGATTGAATTCATTAATTAATGGAGATAGGCTTAAATTAATTAGTTGGACTAATTAATTATTTCGGCTTGATTAATTAATTGGATTTATTAATTGAGTATATTTGGGCCTGTGTATATTTAATTGGATTAAATATTCACACAGGTTTTTTACTGGATATTTTATTTAATTAGATTAAATAATAAACCTAATATATTATTTTTAGGCTTTATTTAATTTGTTGGAGAAATTAAAACAACCTCGATCCAAATATTAGGCGTATAGGATTATAAAATACTAGGTCTTTTAGACACACCATAACCAGCATTAGCCACGAAATTCTCTCCCTTTTTTTATGATTTTGAGTTCTCCTTTAATTAGATTCAAGTCGAGAACGAGAAGAAATCGTTTACACTAATGGATAGTGCAAAACGATTTCAATTTCTTCCATCGGATCTAATTCCTTTTAGCAAGAGGGTTAGATGCATCTTCCCACAATGTGGTGTGAACTATCTTTAGAGCGGT
>NC_026154.1:8199561-8241684 GCF_000512975.1 Sesamum indicum
TGGCAATAGGTCCACACTTGGGACCCACTCGGCCAATTTCGGAAAAGACGCGGGACCCGCCCCGTCCTGATACAAACCCTACAAGGGCTGGTCTAACCGGTAGACCTGATTATTTTTATTATTTATTTATTTTACAAATATATATGTTTATAAAAAAAAAAGAAAATTTAGCATATCAATGAAAAATAAAATTGTTCATGGCCTAACTCAAATATTCAACTCCAAAAAATAAATTCTCGAGTACAAATAAAATTATGTATAGCAAAATAATCCAAACAATTTATAACAATTATACATTGCTAACAACTTCTTCATATTCTTCTTCTTTAAGTATTGGGATAATTTTTCATTTCATCAATTATTGAACAAATACCAACAATAAATAAATAAAATGATATTGTATTTTGTTAGTATTTATTCTATCAAAATAAAATAAAATAATATATATACATATTAAATAAATATACCGGGCGGGTCCTTAAGGAGGTCGGATCCTAATTCTTAGGTCCCATTACCTGCCCCACTTTTAATTTTTTTAGACCCAGACTCGCCCCTAATTCCTATTTCTTAGGACCCAATACCCTCCCCGCTTTTAGTTTCTTGGATTTAGAATGGGGTAGGTCCAAGGCCCATCCTACAGTGTCCGATCTAATTCCCACCCTGATACTTGAACCCTCTAAGTGAACGTATTTGGGAAAGAAGAGGAATCAATGCTTGACGCCGTACGAAGAAAAACATCAAGATAATCTTTGTTTAAAATTTTCGCCTTTTGTTTTTCTTTGTGATTCTTTGCCATGTTTTATTTTTATTCTACACCAAATGCCAGAGAAAGATCAAGAGTACACCCATTGATTGGGATTTTATAAGATTTATTATGTTTTTTGATTTTTCATGCTTCCTCCGCGCTTCTCGGGCCGATTCACTCCCTTCATCCCGAGCGTATAAATCAACAATCAACGATAATGTGCATCAAAATAAACTGGCTCAAAGAGGACCAAACGATCCAAAATGAAGAAAGAATGAGAGGCTCGTAACATCTTAAGAGGCCCAAAAGAGAACACTTGATAGGCGGTCTTGCAGGCGTCCTCTAGAAAGTATATTGGCAAAGGAAGAAGGTTAAGGTATCCCCTACTCGTACCATGATCAAAGCCCAACATAATTAGGCCCAAAAGGTCCACACACGTGGCAGTCCACTCTCCCACGCGGCGTCTCATCAACAGCCACATTAGACCACATCAGCCCTAGGAGAACCCACCCTGACGGTTAAAACTCCTCATAGGTGATGGGTCTCCCAAGACAAAGTAAGTATGGAAAGATTCCTGACGGCTAAGACTCCTTACAGACGAGAAACGTGCCCCCAAAGCCCTGGACTCCTTGGCAGTTTGGACTCCCTAGCGGTTAGGAGTCTTTGCTGATAAAGGCTCCTCCTAACTCGGAGATAAGGATTCGAAAGAACTTCTAACAAAAGATAAGAACACATTATGACTTATCTAAAAGGCCTTCATCCACATTTCCCACATATGGAGGAAACGTCCATAGCCCTATCGAAATAGGGCATTCCCCTTATAAATACAGGTTTACTCATCCATTTGGGGGCACTTCTAGACACCTTCATGAGACCCCCTCACGTGCATCACACTTCTCTTACTCTCTAAATCATGTCTCTCACTCTTTAAACATTCTCTAAGCACTCTAAAAGCATATTTTCATGTGTTATTGCACTTTTTACCGACTTTATTCACCATATCTTAATTTTAATTATATTTATTTACTTTTTGGTTGTCTTCCATCTCAAATCTAATACTAACTTGGGCGTTAGAGTGCTAATGCCTTTTTTGTAGGTCCCCCCTTCAGGATTCGTATTCGCTTTGGCCTAAGCTTTGAGTATAGTCTATATCCATGGACTTGTGAATTTTTAAACGGATCATTGGTGTCATATGTGGAAATAGAGTTGAAGATGTGAGTTACAATGGAGATTCCCAACAACTCCCCAAATAAGCAAAAGGGTGTGGAGGACCCTGGCAATGCCCAAGATTTGCATGTTGTTGCAAGAACATCCTTGGCCTATGACCCTCAGGTCTGCTGACCCGCCGACTGAGCCTCCACATCATAGTCCCTCCTTAGACACCTCCTCGGGAGGGCTACCCCCAGGACTCCTATAGACCACACAATATATGATACGGCGGTCATACGGGAGCTAATGGCCACACTAGTCCCAGTTTCTGCAGTAACTCCATTAGGCATGGGACCCTAAGGAAGAAGGTAAAATGTGTAACCTCTACCCCTGGACCATCGGTCACAGGAGTTTAGGGACCCCCATTGCAAATCCGGTAGGGTGTCCTCCTTAGTGGCTAGCACGTCTGGAATACCTGCAAAAATGCCTCTAAGACGTCCAGTACAAAATCACGGGAACGCCCTCGGAGGAGCAGTAGGGTGTCCTTCTTAGTGGCTAGCACGTTTGGAATGCCTGCAAAAATGCCTCTAAGACGTCCAATACAAAATCGCGGGAACGCCCTTAGAGGAGCAGTAGGGTATCCCTTTCAGTGAAGAAATCATGGCAAACGAACTCCCCCTCAATTGGAAGGAGCCCAACCTGCCGGAGTATGACGAAACCACGGAGATCCCGCAGGAGCACCTCTCCTACTTTGAGAATGTTGCCCTTCTCCACCGTTACACTACTGGGGTTAAGTGTCGTGTGTTTGTAACCACCTTCACACGGTCGATACAACAGTGGTTCAATCAATTGCCCTCGAGATGTATCCAATCATTCAGAGAATTTCTTTCTCTCTTTCGCCATCAATTTACAAGTTGTAAATGATGTCAAAAGACAATCATGAGCCTTTTCTCTTTACAACAAAAAGAAGGGGAATCACTGAGTGAGTATCTTCAACGCTTTAATTTAATAGCCCTAGAGGTCCCTACTGCAACATCTAGTACACTAATTTGTGCTTTTACGCAGAGATTACAAAATGGGAATTTCTTCAAGTCCTTAACTAAGAAGCCCCCTCGTAAGTTTTAAAATCTCCTAGCAGTAGCTGAACAATACATCAACCTAGAGGAGGCTAGGAAGTACAAGAATACTATCCTTGGTGAAAAATGCAAGGAACAAGAGGACGAGGACCTACTCCATTGAGACGCCTTCTAAGAATAAGCTTTGCCCCGAGACAGACATCCCCCTCAAAATATTCCTACAATAAGGGGGCATCCCAAAAATAAGCTATATCCCAAGGGAGCATCCCCCTGACCGAAAAAATTCACATAAAAGCTTCTCTAGGAGAGTATCTCTAATATTTTATTTGATAATTTTGGAGGTTTATTTTACCACCTTCGATATGATAACATGTGCCCCTAGGGATTTCACGAGGAAGGCATCCCTCTTATAAAACGCCCTATGTTCCACACAGGCACAGAGGCCTTTCTCTGTGCAAGTACTTAGGTCCTTCTTTCTGGACTTGTAAGCTCTATCCCGTGCAGGCACCTAAGCCCTCCTTTGTAGAGGCATCTAATTCTTACTTCCGACGGACACCTTATTATTCCTCTTGTGAGGTTCTTGAGTTTTGATCCAAGAAGGGCCCCCCCTCAAATAAACCCACCTTCGAAGAGGCACAATAATTTGCTTCGTGCAAGATCTATTCGTAATTTATACATGTCTTTGTTATTTAACATTCTCTTGCAAAAAACTAGAGCCCTACACCTGAGTAGGCACAAAAGACACCCGTTAAGCCCTCCTCCATGGAGGCACCCTCATACAAAGTCCTGCTCCATATAGGAACGAAGTAAGTTCTTCTTTTTCTAATCATGCTAATGCTACTGACATTCTTTGCAGGAATTCGGAAAAAAAAAGGAAGAGAGAGATAGAGAAAAGAAAAGTTCATTATTCAGACCCCACCTCTGAAAACTTTTATTTCAAATAAGTGTCGAAATCTCCACTTATTAGAGTGGAGGGGGCTATTGATGTGAATAAAAATAAGCTGGCCCAAAGAGGTCCAAGTGATCCAAAAAGAAGAAAGAAATGAGAGGCTCGTAACATTTTCAGAGGCCCAAAAGATAACTTGATAGGCGATCTTGGGGGGCATCCCTCATAAAATAGATTGGCAAAGGAATGAGGTTGAAGACATCTCCCCACTCGGACCATGATCAAAGCCTGACAAATATTCAACCCAAAAGGCCTACACACGTGACAGCCGACTCTCCCACGTGGCATCTCGTCAACAGCCACATTGTACCACATCAGCCCTAAGAGGACCCTCCCTAGCGGCTAAGACTCCTCACAGGTGATGGGTCTCCCAAGACAAAGTAAATAAAGAAAGACTCCCTACGGTTGGGACTCCTTATAGACGAGGAAGGTGCCCCAAAGCCTTGGACTCCTTGCAGATGAGTCCAAAGTCCTCCCAACTCCTAGATAAGGATTCAAAAGCACTTATAACATATGATAAGAACAAATTATGGCTTACCTAAATGGCTTTCATCCAGTTTTCCTGCCAATGGAGGAAACGTGCATAGTCCTCTCAAAAGAGGGCAGCCCCCCTATAAATACATGTTTATTCGTCCATACTGGAGGCACTTCTAGACACCTTCATGAGACCCCTTACGTTCCTCACACTTCTCTTACTCTCTAAATCATCTCTCTCACTCTTTAAACATTCTCGAAGCACTGTACAAGCACATGTTCACGTATTCTTGCACTGTTCACATAATCCATATCCATTGAACTCGTGTATTTTTGAATGCATCAAGCGAACTCTAAAGATCGGGCCCCATCACATTGTGTTCTTGTTTTGTTGTATTTGTGGATTGTGAGCATTTGGTTTACACTTCGTATTGTGGACTTTTGCTTTGTCAAATTATGCAGTTTGGTTTCTTTTTCCAAATAACAACAAGGGCTTGAACTGCAATATTTTTGGACTACCTCTCAATTTTTAACGGAAACATATAGGCCTTAAACTTAAAATCTCGTAAAACAAGGGATTAAGCTTGAAATAGCCCAATCTTGTGGGATCCACAAATGATACAATTTTGCGTAATATCAACTATCATTATAATAGTTTTTATCTCAAATTTACAAAAAAAAAAAAAAAAAATATCGTATCCAAACTCATCGTCTCATTTATTTATGTGGGGATGAGATGGCATATCAAACAATCTCCTATCTAACTATTCGAAGATGATGCATTCATGCATGCTGCATATGGAATCAGGAGTTTTATGTATTTCGTATAGACTAATGATGAATAAGGGATTAGAAGATAAATTTCGCTTTCAAGAATCAGACTCTGTAGAAAAGGAGGACAAAAGGGTTTCTCGTGGAGGCCAAGCAACTTATGTCAAACACCTATGGAAGACTTTTAAGACCAGGGTCCAAAAAAGGCAAAGTAAAAGACACCAATAGGCAATGATATGTCCAAACCTGGCACATTCACCAATAATAAGTCAACACGTGTACTATTTGCTGCGCGGGTATTGTACCTTAGAGTATGGAATTATTGCAGTCCCTTCTACCAAATAATAAGGAATGAAATCTCTTGTTTAATTCTGTATCTTGGTTTCTTATCGTGTATTATTGGGCTATCTTGTATATAGGATATGGAATTATTGCAGTCCCTTCTACCAAATAATAAGGAATGAAATCTATTGTTTAATTCTGTATCTCGGTTTCTTATCGTGCATTATTGGGCTATCTTATATACCATATATGGCGCGAGGGCAATCTTTGATGATTTGATGGAGGAATACGCGAGGCACCTTCCGTAGGAAAACTTATTATTGAAGATGTCCGACAACGAATACTTAGTGTTGATTTACCTCCTTCTATTAGTACTTGTGCACTTTTTTATTTATGGCGGATCCCTTGACTTGTCAAGGTAACTATGTAGCCTTTCATACTGTATTGTACCGATATATTATCATTTATTTAATAAAATTTATATTTACCAAAAAAGAAAAAAAAATTCTCTTGTTTAATTATGTGATTGAATAGCTAAAATCTTACATTTTATATGGCAAATACAATTTCTTGTATTGTTTGACCCGATTTTCAACAACTTCTGTTGGAATAAAATTTCATTAAAGCTATATTTTTTTTTATAAATATTATAATTTGTAACTTTTGATCCCATTGTAATAATTCTAATTTAATTAATCATTATGCCCATTGAATAATTTTTAAATTTTATTGCTTAATTTTAAGAATGATCAAGGTTTGTTTTGAAACTTAATTACAGTCTGCATAAGTTTATATAATTAATTGTAAAATTGTGAATTCAAATGCTATCATCACTTTTATGAAATCGACTGGGTGAAAACCATTTTTTTTTTATGATTAATTATGCAACCGTACATATCGTTCTTTCCCAAAAAGAGGAAGGAAGGAGAAAAAATTCAAGTATGACTTACCACAAATATTAATTATGCATAATATTGTCTAATTCAATTGGCGAAATTGAAATCTGTGACTCTAAGATAATGGATTCTAATCCCATCAATATGTTGGATATTATTGTATTTTAATAATAGGTGTTGATTACGTATAATTATCTGATATTGATTATTAGCATGTGATTGTTAATAATTGTTGGTAATTGTTTGATATAAATATTTAATATTAATGATTGTAATCAACTTTTTTAAAGAAAAATACTAATTCAATGCTTTCATTCAAAAAAAAATTATTGTTAATTAATATCCTTAATAGAATCGCATTAGGCTAAGTTCGAGCCTAGTTTTAGAAAAATTCGATTTATTTATTTAATTAACTTTGTTTTGTTCTTGAAGGATTTGAGGTCATTCACGAATGAGTCTGTTAGAGAATTCAGTTAATCTACTTTATAAATAATAAACTATAATATTTTCACATGTATTAGATTAATTTAATAATTTCATATATTAGTTTTATGTGAAATTATTTTAAAATGTAAAAAAAGAATTAAGAAAAAAGAGTGAAATTAAAAGGATTAAAATTTTCAGTAACTTTTTTATAAAAAAAATTATTCGAGTCACCGCGATTTGTAATTGACTAAAAAAAAATTATTCGAGTCCACCGTCAGGACGAACCACAGCCTGAGACCACCGCGCTTGAATCCTCTCGTCCAGACGATTCCAATGAGACTAAATTTACTCATTTTCGTCAATATTTCACCGAAATTTGAATTCTTAAATTTTTCACCATAATTTTTTTTTTTTTATTTCTGCTAAGATTCTTACGATTACTTTTTTTTAATTAAAAGATGGCACCGCAATCTAAGATGGCAGTGCCATAAAAGAATTTTTTTTTTTCTAGAAAATTTTTTTCTGCTAATTATTATTACTTTTTTTTAATTAAAAGATGGCACCGCAATCTAAGATGGCAGTGCCATAAAAGAATTTTTTTTTTTCTAGAAAATTTTTGCGGCACCGCTTAAAATCTTAAGAATCTCCAAATACACCTACTTCTGCAATTTCTTCTTTTTACAACATTTTTTAAATAATTTACTCTTAGTTTTAGTTATGAGATAGTTGAAATATATATATATATATATATATTTAACTTAGTAAAATACTTACAACCACAATTACTTAAGACAATATAGTATTAGTAACATCAATTTTGATTTTATCACAGTATAATTATAATTAACAAAATTTATGCATAAAATTTTGCCTATATATAAATAATAGGGACATATTTACAGTGATTAAATAAATACATACAATAAATAAATAATTTTTTCCATTATTTTTTTTATTCACATATCAGATGTTTTAAGAATGCCAAAAATATATTAAAGGATAAATTTGTTATAAAAATAATTTCTTTTTGGCGTAAATGTTAGTTTCGTTAATAAGTAAAAGTATAGTATAACAATGCGCTCAATGAGGCTGTATCCTCAACAAGCCATGAGATACGTCACAATCGATGTAATGTATATGTGCTAAGCGAGCTAGCTAACTCAACGCTAAGAATACGCTATCTAACATCATTTACAATTAAGTTAGCTACAAAACTGGGAGGTCTCTCCTCATGCTGAAATCGTCTCGAATTCCGCTCCCTCCATATGTGGTAAACGAACGATCCTAGTAAGGCACGGTATGGTATATTGATGATACGCTTTCCTCGCCACTTCCTTGTTGTCAACTTAATATCTCTTGCCCAATCTCTATTGGGCCACTAGAATCGAACAATGCGCCGAACAGAGCTAAGACACCATCTACTAAACCTGCACTGGAAGAAAAGGTGGTTATTTGACTCCACCATATCTTCATTATAGAGAACGCAACTCCCAAGATGAGATAACAAAGGCTTATCCGTCATGACTAGCTTGCCCAAGATAGCAAGCCATAGTATGAACATATCTGTAGGAATCTTCAAAAATCCTGAAAGTAGCGCAGTCCATTCTACTTTCGGTCCAGCGTAGTAAAGATCTGAGAAAGCTCGTGGGTGGTGGGAATTCCAGTTGAAAACTTCCACTAAATATAATCGTCACCCCCGTAGATCTGGGGGAGCATTCCATATGCGTGATCAAGGGTCAATTCCATTGCCCCTCATGTACAACCGAACTCAACATGGTAGAGTCATGTAGGCCTAGAGTATCAGGCCCTCCCGAAAATCTATGAATAAGGGGACCGAGGTGGTGCAACGAATCCTTGCATAGATAAAAGCGCCTCCCATCTCCAACTCGATAATCCACTACCGATCACACCCAAGTCCGCAACCGCAATAACTTTTTCCACCCCCATGGCCCCTGGTGCTTCAGGATAGTCCAAATCGAGGTGTCCCGTAAGCACCCTTGAAGTAGCCAGTCCACCCAAATAGAAGTCCGGTCATATCGGATGACTTCACATTGTTTTTTACACATAAGTGTGCGATTGAGAATACCAATGTCGCGAAGCCCAAGACCATCCTCTTCCTTTGGCTTATAGACCTCCGTCAAGCTACCTTGGGTAGCCGCTATTTCAAGTACCTTTCCATAAGAAAGACCGCAACCGTTTTTCAATATCTTTAATAACCCCTTTCCGTAATATGAATGCCGACGCCCAATAGATACTCAAAGACATAAGGGAAGATTTAATAATTTGTAGTCTCCCCGCATACGATAATGTCAGACCCTCCCAACCATTAATATGTGCATCAATTTTAGTCAATAATGGTTCACAGTCGGAGATGGAGAGTCTAGAAGAAATCAAAGGGAACCCCAGATACCTCATCGGGAGTTGACCCTCCTGGAATCCCAAAATCGCTAACAGCTGCTCTTTCATATTCTGGGCAGATCTCGAAATAATGAGGTGCCTCTTATCTACATTGAGTCGGAGCCCGAATCACATAGCGAACCGATCTAGCCCTTCTTTCAGGAACCTAACTGAATCGGTGTTAGCCCGGCAAAACAACAGCAGGTCATCAACAAACCTCAATAGGAAGACTCCGGCTGCCTCACATTTCCAATGGAATGTGAAATTCATATCCTACTCGATCAGTTGCAAAAACCCCATATGCAATACCTCCATCACTAGCACGAAGAGATATGGTGAGATGGGATCGCCTTGTCTCAGTTCTCTTGCACCGGCAAAGAAGCCATGTGGTTTACCATTCATCCCAACTGAAAAAGAGGTTGATGTGACACATGCCTCAATCCACTTATTAAACATATATGGGAACCCCAAATAACTGTAGCATAGATAATAGGAAGTCCCACTCCACCGTATCATACGGCTTCCGAATATCTACCTTCAATGCACATCTAGGTGGCAGCCGGGCCTGATTGTAACCATAGAAGAGCTCCTATGCTAATAAAATATTGTCCCCTATCTCCGCCTAGGGACAAATGCAGCCTGACAGGGGTTAATAATCTTGCCCAAAACCACACTCAATTTTTGGACAATGAGTTTTGCAATAATCTTATAAAGTACATTGTAACATGAGATTGGTCGGAAATCAACAAAAGACATAGGGGAGTGTACCTTGGATATAAGTGCCAATATCATACTATTGATTTGCTTGAGAATTCTCCCCGTAGCAAAAAAATCTAATGCTACTTTCGTTACTTCCTCACCCACTACTGGCCAGGTGGCTTTGTAGAAGCCTGATGAATACCCATTCGGACCCGGTGCTTTATCCTCAGTAATATCAAATACGACATTCTTGACATCCTCTCCTGAGAACGGTTCAGTAAGAGAAGCAGCCTCCTCAACCGTCAAAATATGCCTTGCCCATGGTCTAAGATACCGAAAATCAATCATCTACTGACGCCTCTCTCCTCCTTGCAAAGATTGATAGTAGGAGACAAATTCATGTATAACCTCATCAGGTGTCGTGTGTAGGGTTCCCTAGGCATCATCCCGCAAGATCCTTCTTGTAGCCTGTCTCTGAGCCATTTTCCAAAAAAACACTCGAGAGCACTAGTCACCACCCTTCATCTATTGCATCTTTGCCCGCTACTGTAACATAATCTGCTCAAGTTTCGTAGCTTTAGCAAGTACCACCTGGCACCAATGTTCCAAAGAAAAGAAGAGCTCGTCCTATCTGTTGGCACTAACCAAAGTTTGTGCCATCTCTAGAAACCCCTTAGCCAGTTCAACATTATGTGGTAACCCCCTTTTTTCCTCCTTTGCTCCCGAAATATAGGCTTAAGCGCTTTGAGTTTCCGTGTAACAGAAACATAGGGGTACCAACGATCGCATGCTGCCAAATATTCTGCACTGTAAGGATAAAATCCGGTGAGCGAGTAAGGTAATTCTCAAAGCGAAACATACCTCCAACCTGTTGCTGCCTATCCCCGTGTATCACCATAAGGGAGTGGTCCGACGTGCGGGGACTGACTCAAGAGTAGAAGGCCATTGGAAATCGAGCCGTCTAGGTATCATTGGTAAGCATCAGATCTAGCCTTTTCCAAAGGTTGTGGGGACTCGTGCTCTTGTTGTACCATGTATACCATTCCCCTGCATGGGTAATGATAGTAGGTCAACACTCTGAATGCACCTATTGAACTTGTCCACATCAAGCCTTATGTCTCCTGAAGTGCCACAAACCTCACTCATGTCCCTGACTGCGTTGAAGTCTCCTCCAACCAGCCACAAGATATCAACACACTGCAAAGCCAGGGTTTCTAGAGAACCCCATAATTTCCTCTTGTCTGATATCTCAGTCGCACCATACACAACAGTTATAGCAACAGATTCATGTAGTGCTCTAATGGTTATATGACAATGAATAAACTGGGATCCCACCTCAACAATATCCACATCAATAAAATTATCATCCCAAGCAATCCAAATACGGTTACCAACCAACACAGAATCCACATATCATTTCCAATTAGGCAACAAAAATGACTGAATACCAGAAAATTTGGTTAAACGTACACGTGTCTCTAGGAAACCAATAAAGTGTAACCTGAACTCAGCCACGATATCTTTAATTGTTAGTTGAGGGTCTCGTTTGTTCAGGCCACGAACATTCCATAATGCCATATTCAACATGGGTCCCCAACAGCGGAGCTGCATGGCTTAGGATCCCGTGAAGAACCTTCTGTATCATCAGTTAATTGTAAAGCATCAAACGAATTATAAATGATAAGCTCTTTATCCCTTTCCTCCCCACTTGGCCCCACATCTGACGTAGATGTATCTCGAACCACTGTATGGTCCACCCTCCTATGACCTTGTGGTGCCTCCTTGCCTCTTTTAGGTACCACCTCCTCACCTCGTTTAAGCACCTCCTATGCTCTCGGTGCCCCCACTTTAGGAACGTATACCCTATTGTTGTGTTTGGCAACAATGCGTTCCATATGTTTTTCACCCTCCTCTTGCCTCGGTGCATCAACAATCTGAGTTGCAGTATTCAGCGACTTCCTCCCCTTCTCAAGGGTCGGTGGTGGTGGGGGAGGATAGTTTTTGGCACATATACAACAACCGGTGGCTTAGTCGATTTTTGGTGTTTGGTCTGGGGACAATCCTTCGTTGTGTAGCCTAACGTCATACAGGATGTGCATTTTGGAGGAAGCCATTCGTACTCAACATTTACTTTACACGGTGTCTCCCTGCCATCCTCATCCGGCGTCATGACAATAATATATTTTGTCAACTTCTGGGCTACATCAATCATCACGCATACATGAGCAAAGTCCAGTCTCGTGCATGCTCTCATTATCGCATTCGGGTTAAAGGGCTTACCTACTTCACTGGCCACAGTGCTCAATCCTTCCATTGTCCAGAATTTCATCAGAAGGTGTCGATGTTTAATCCAGACGGGCACTTACTTATGCTGTAGTTTTCTCATGGCCATACCCGGTTCCCACTTTTGAAGAACAATTGGCTGCCTTTGGAACAGCCAAGGACCCCCTTCAATCACCTCTTCCATATCAATGACAATTCTAAATTGGAAGAAAAAGAAGTCGTTAATTGTCGTAGTGACCTCGCGTAGAGCTGGCCAAACTGAATGAGCATATTCCTTTAAGTGATGATAATATGGTTGTTTTCCCAAAAAATAGCCAACAACCGTAGATCTCCATAGTTTAGACCCATCTCGCACAATATCTAATGAAGGACGGACCACCATTTCCCCATTCTGAATCGTTGAGGCAATGAAAGATAACGTTTTTCAGGATGAATTATGAAAAGCATGGGCAATTTTATCATCATCGATCGTGTTCGGGCTAGCATGGAACTGACTATTTCCAACAAATAATCCTGTAGGAATAGGACTGGGTTGCCTAGGATAGGAGATGCAATTTTCCACCTCATTACTGACATCACAGATGACTTCTGCAGCCAAGTCATGCATGACGTCAGCAGCTCCGCCTAGGTCAGCCACTACGTCATCAACCTCCATTGCCATGTCACTGTTTTCTGGCTGCACATCAGCCTTCTGTACCACCGGCAGCACATCAGACGTCGCCGTAGCTTTGCTGTCCATCGTCGGAATCACCCCAAAAACCGGTAGTAATTGAAACGCCAGCGAAGAAACCGAACTAGCACCCTCCTTCGAAACAGCGCGCTGCTCCCTCTCCTCCATCTGTTTTCCGATCAAAGGGTTTCGATGCGCCGAGAGAAGACAACACCAAGCTTTTCGAAGGCCTAGCGACGACGACGCAACCCCTGAACGCTGCAAACCACCACGACCGTATTTTGCTTCCCATCGAAATTTAAGGTCGTTTAGGGCTGCCATGGATGCCTCATCTCCATCCAATACTCTGTTTGCAAGTCTCAAAAATTCCTTTATATTGAAATCGGCCAGTGAACAAACTCCAGGGCGTCCACCATTAATGTTGGATGAAGGTGCGCCGTCACCAAACCCTAATTTCGATTTCTCAGTAACAGTCATCAAGCTTCTTCCTTTCGCCATGGTAGAGTCTTTCCCATCCCCTACGACTGTTGTGCAGCCCTCAGTGGTCGGAAAAGAATCGTCGTTCGTCAGATTTTTTGTTCGAGTCCGTTAGTCTTCCTCAGCCGCATTTTTTGCAAAAAACCCTAGTTGTTGTGACGTTTCAACTTACTTCGTTCCCAGGGCCAAAATTGCGTCTTTTCTCATGAGTAATTCATCTCCGACCTCTATAATCATTGGATCATCTTTCCGAACGTCATATTGGTAGATTTAGCCGGAGACGTTTCAGCTTCCATATGCGCCGTTTCGGATTCCGCCTGAAACCCTCGCTGCTCGCCTAAATAATAGCCACTACAGTCTATTCTGCGCCGCCAGCCATCACCATCGACCTCCCCTTGCCGGCCGGAGCCCCCTCCTCATCACCGGTCGTTGATTTGGTAGCTAGGGCTTGTTTGTGTGTGTTTTGTGGTGTGCAAGTGTGTGTGAGAGAAGAGAGAGAATTTTGAGTGTCCATCTTTACCTCTAACTTGTAGTTCAATATAATTTTTCATGTATCATAAAAATAATTTTATTCCATTACTAATTGTTCCTTTCTGATTCCCAATCATGTGAATGGAATCAATTAAGGAATGATCATTCTATTGCCTTATATTTCTTGTATATTGGAGAATCATAAGAATCTATTCAAATATGATTCCTTTTTCTTCCTTATTCCATTATAAGCAAATATTAACGTATTTGAATTTTAATATTGTTCGTTAGGAAACACAAAATTTAATGTAAATGAAAAAATTATTGTTTATTTTTAAAAAATTTAATAGAACTATTTATAAAATTAATTTTGAAATAATTATTTTATACTTAATTAATTTGCACTAATTATTTTGTGGGTATTGTAAATTTATAGGGATAATTACACTTCCCTTCTCTGAAGTTTGGTGTAGTTACACGTAAATCCCTTGTGGTTTGAAAAATTATATCTAATACCCCTAAGGTTTGCTTCCGTCTAATAAATAAGTCTATCAATTAGTCAAAATTCATCAAATTTGCTGATATTAACAAAAAATCATGAAAAAAAATTATATCAACCCCTTATTGACTTATTACAGGTCAAATAAATCTATTTGATAACCAAATTACTCTTATATGTTTTCACGCATTAATGCATATGAGGAGATATATCTTCACCGTTATAATGGTAGTTTAGTCCGAAAAATCAATTTTCATTCAATTTTTTTGTTAACATTAATAAATTCAATGAGTTTTAACTAACGAGAAACTTAATTGTTAGACAAAAATAAATTTCAGGAGTGTTAGAGATAATTTCTCAAACGATAGGACATCTACTTGTAATTATATCAAATTTCAGAGGAAGGGAGTATAATTATCCCAAATTTATAATTAGAGCATTAAAAGTAAACAGTACATATAGAAGCTCGAGAAATTAATGAATAACTCAAACCTGAACTCTTATGGAGACGGTTGGACTCCCAATAAATCTTACATCACTGCAATGTATAATTACGTTAACTGTTACATGACTTCTTATTACTGCACATAATTAATTAATAAATATTATATTTAATACCAATTAAATGCACATTATTAATTCATGCTATTACGGCTTATAATTATGGAAAACGAGGTACCAAAGGCTATATTAATTAAAATATTTTTACAACCAATGCTAAGAAAATAAAACCAATTCTTTACTATATTATAAATCATTACAACTTAAAAATTAATACAACATATTACAGTAAAAATAAAAGTAATATTTTCAAAACTTAAATTTCAACTATGATTAATTAAAGTTCTTTATAATTTTACTTATGATCAAAATATTTACAATAGTTTTTAACTGTAGCTAATATTTTGACCTTTTTTGTCAAAATGATGACTAGCAATCATTGCTCAATGTGGTTAATTAGTATTTGTCACGATAATTTTTGCACTTCTAATTATGATAATTAACCACATAAGAAAAATTCATGTATTTTGCAACGCAACATTAAAAGATTTTTTTAAATTATTATTAATTAAAATAAATCAATTACAATCATTGATGTTGAATGTCAATATTTAACAAAAACCATTAAAACAATCATACTTCGATTAATAATATCGAATAAACTAAATCTAACAACACTATACTATTATAGTAGGAACAACACCTATTATGCAGTAGAACAACATCTCACACATAACGTGGAATTGTCCTAAGATTATTTGTTGACGGCATAGGAGATTCGTCTATTTCGATCCACAATCACTGATGTCGAATGTCAATATCTAACAAAAACTATTATAACAATCATACTTCGATTAATAATATCGAATAAACTAAATCTAACTAACACTATATTATTACAGTAGAAACAACACCCATTATGCAGCAGAACAACATCCCACACATAATGTGGGGTTCTCCTAAGATGCTGGAGATTCGTCTATTCCGATCCACAATCATTGATGTCCAATGCCAATATCTGGCAAAAACTATTATTACAATCATACTTCGATTAATAATATCGAATAAACTAAATCTAACAACACTATACTATTACAGTAGAAACAACACCTATTATGCAGCATAACAACATCCCACACATAATGTGGGGTTCTCCTAAGATTATTTGTTGACAACATTGAAGATTCGTCTATTCCGATCCACAATCATTGATGTCGAATGTCAATATCTAACAAAAATTATTATAACAATCATACTTTGATTAATAATATCGAATAAACTAAATCTAACTAACACTATACTATTATAGTATAAACAACACCTATTATGTAGCAAAACAACATCCCACACATAACGTGGGATTCTCCTAAAATTATTTGTTGACAGCATTGGAGATTCGTCTATTTCGATCCTTATTTGTAATAGTCAATGCTGTATATATGACATGTATCGTACTGTATTTATTTTTGAATAATAATAAATCCAAGATTAAATTACATAGTACGATTTTTTAAATTTTAATGTCCATACACATTATCCGCAATTAGATTATAATATACAATCCAGATTCACGAACATATTATATTAACTGTGTCTATTATTATTCATTATCGTCGTAGTTTGAATAATCCGACTGTAATTATTAGAATTCTTAAATTAAAAACATACCTTTTTGGGCAAAATATTTCCATTATTGGATCAAAAATATATAATCTCAATAAAATCTTCCTCAACTTTTATTTATTTATTTTTTTGTGATCAACTGAGTATTATACCCTGCAAAATACAAGCACTAAAAAGCGAAAATAGGTAAAAAGGGCAACGGCAGACGACTTGCATTCTCATTCTCAATGTAGGAAGAGAAGAGACGGTATTACATCACAGCATGTTTTTCTCTCTCCCTCTCTAGTCTTAGGAGTTCTATACAAGGCAGCTTACCTTAAACCCATAATATATAAACAACCTGTCTGCCGCTTGCTGTTTCCAGGAGTCTCGGCTTCATTCCTACGCAGGGACTCAACTCTACTGAGTTATTCTTGTTCCTTTCTTGAAGAAAAGGTTGTGTTTTTTCTAGTTTCTTTGGCTTCTGCATCACATGGAAAAAGGAAGGATTTTTTTTTTTTTTTAAAATTTTCATGTTCTGGGGTGGGGAAGATCTTGTTTCGTCTTTAAGTTGTTTTCTGTGCTTTAAATTCTTGGTTTGATTTCTATGTTTGAGTTTTTTGGCATTTGATATGATTTCTTGGTTTTCGTTCTATTGTTTCTCTTAGTTTTTTAATTTCTTTTATTCCTATGATGTGTTTCTGTTGTATTTAAGGTTCATTGACTTCCCATATGTAGCATGCAGATGTTAACGTCAGTTACCTTTTCTTTCTTTTATTTTTCTTCTTGTTTTGTTTTATGGGGTGTACGAGTTTGTGTGTTCTTGAAAGGAAATAGAAAAAGAAATGTGTAAAACATTATGCAACTTGTTTAAAACAAGTGATTTTTATGGAATCTGCGTAATGATTTGCATGTATATCTATGAATCTATCACGTCTCTGTTTAAGACTTACATTTTCAAGATTCATGTTTGAGAATATTTATTGGTCACCTGCCATATATATGTAGATATAGATCTCCTTTGCTTCTGTGTTGAGATGGTTTAATGCAAAACTTCTTGAACAACAAGAATGGTAACTTCATAGGCTGGTTTCGTTCAACTTTGGTGCTTAATTTATGTTGTTGGCTGTTAGCATTCATGTATGATCAATACTTTGTGTCATCTGTGTTGTAAACCACCTTATGTATGTCCGCTTTTGAATTTTTCCTGTGTCTGATGGTCTGTTTTGGCTTGGATTCGGCTAACGTGTGTTATTTATGTCTCAGCTGGTAGCAGACTAATATGAATTCTTCAAAGAGGGGGGACAAATCAGAAATGCCACCGCCACCTCCACCTCCACTTCCACCTCCACCTGCAATACCACCAAATTTTGTGCCTGAGAAAGCAGTTGTTATTAAACGTGTTCCAATGGCCAAGCGTGGATTTGCTTCCAGAGGACAATCTATCTCACTCTTAACAAATCACTTCAAAGTTGCTCTTTCCAGGACCGATGGCCACTTTTACCACTATAGTGTATACGCCTTGATCTATTCATTGATTTTTGGGAATTCCATGGATATTTACTTAAAATTCTGATCTTTTGTTGTGTAGGTTTCTATTAAATATGAAGATGATAGCCCTGCTGATGCAAAAGGCATCGGAAGAAAGGTACTTGACAAGGTACATGACACCTATGCTTCTGAGCTTGCTGGTAAGAGATTCGCATATGATGGTGAGAAGAGCTTGTTTACTGTTGGTCCCCTGCCACAAAACAAGCTTGAATTCACAGTGGTCTTGGAGGAGATCTCATCAAACAGGTACGTGATGATTGTTTATGTAGTTTCTTTTAACTGAATACAGATCCTTTGTCCAAGTTTTTAGGCTAAGTTTATGTAACTTTATATAATTACAGGAAGATTTGGAGTGGAAGCCATGGAGCTGATGGTAGCCCAGATGAAAGTGATCGGAAAAGATCATGCAGACAGCGTCATTCCAGAACGTACAAAGTCTCAATAAACTATGCTGCCAAAATTCCAATGCAAGCCATTGCTCATGCGCTTCGCGGACAAGATTCCGAGCATTTCCAAGAAGCTGTGAGAGTGCTCGACATCATATTAAGACAACATGCTGCTGAACAGTAAGTATTTGGGCTACTTTTTTGTTTCTCTGCTGAATGATTCTGGTTCTCTTAACACTGTCTTTTCCTTGTAGGGGTTGTCTTCTAGTGCGCCAGTCATTTTTTCATAATGAACCAAGAAACTTCATTGATTTAGGGGGTGGTGTTGTTGGTTGCCGGGGCTTTCACTCGAGTTTTAGGGCCACACAGGGGGGCCTTTCCTTGAATATGGGTGAGTTTTCTGTATCATTTCTGCATACGAACTTCTATTAGTGAGAAGCTCAAGGCACTAATGTTGCATGACTTGCACAGATGTTTCAACCACAATGATTGTTAAGCCAGGCCCAGTTATTGATTTCCTTCTCATGAATCAGAAAGTTGATAATCCTGCTCAGATTGACTGGACTAAGGTAATAAATAGTTTCTCCATCTTCTGGCCATTGTGTGTCGATAGATGTTGTTGCTAAACTTCTTGCTTACTGAAAAACAGGCCAAAAGGATGTTGAAGAATCTCAGGATCAAGGCTGTAAATTCTAATATGGAATACAAAATTAGTGGTTTGAGCGACCGGATATGCAGGGAGCAAAAGTGAGCTCTAGCTATTATTATTGTTCTTATGTTTTTTTCTTAGTACCTAAGATAACAACAATGTTAAGTATTTCGATTTTTAATCACTAATATTACATGTTTTCTTACACTTTTCTTTGTTGAAGGTTCTTCTTGAAAATAAGAAAAGAAGGAACTAGTGAAGCACAAGAAGTAGAAATAACAGTCTATGACTACTTTCTTCACCACCGCAATATCCGCTTGAGGCACTCCGCAGACTTTCCATGCATCAATGTTGGGAAGCCAAAGCGTCCCACTTATATTCCTGTTGAGGTTTGAACTCTACAAATTAAGGCTTAACTTGAAAAATTTTGGGATCTTATTATGATTGTGGTTCTTTTTTTCCTTTTATAGCTGTGCTCATTGGTTTCCTTGCAACGTTATACCAAAGCCTTGTCCAATCTTCAAAGAGCTTCACTTGTAGAAAAATCTCGACAAAAGCCCACAGAGAGGATGAATGCCTTGAAAAAAGTGATGCTTTATCAGATTTTTTTTAGCGACTGTTCTGTTGTTTCATGTTTGGAGTTCTCTATAATTGCTGAGCTGCAATGCAGGCATTCACTAGCAGTAACTATGCTGCTGATCCTCTTCTTGGATCTTCTGGAATTTCTATTAGCAGTGAGTTCACTCGTATTCAAGGTCGTGTTTTGGCACCCCCCAAGGTAATCACTATCTACATTCATATTATTGATCTTCTTATGCCTTCTATTTTTCTTGTTCAAGCATGTTACCTGTGTGAAGCACTATATATGCAAGAGTTCGCATCTTTTCTTACTAGTCGACTCGTTCTATCACAGTTGAGAGTTGGCAACGAGGAGGACTTTGTCCCTCGTAATGGAAGGTGGAACTTCAACAATAAGGTATAATTCTTTAAATGTTGCATGAAATTCTGCTGTAGTAGCTCTGGCTCTGAAGTTATGCTTTTGCAGAGGCTGGTTGAGCCTATAAAGCTCGAAAGGTGGGCTGTTGTGAACTTCTCCGCTCGATGTGATATAAGAAACTTGTGCAGGGACCTGGCTAGATGCGGGCAAATGAAAGGAATAGTGAGTAGCTTTACCCATTAATGAAGCTCAAGTGAAGCTGTATGCTTACCGCTTCCTTCTAACTTGACTATTCTGTTGTAGTCTATAAAACCATCTTTCATTCTAATATGACTATTCTGTTGTAGTCTATCAAACCACCTTTCCAAATGTTTGAAGAGGAACCACAGTTCAGACGCAGTCCCGCTCCTACAAGGGTGGATGAGATGATTGCAACAATCAAGTCAGGACTTCCAGGGGAGCCTCAGTTTCTTCTCTGCATTCTGCCAGAGAGGAAAAACTCTGATATTTATGGTAGTGACTTGATGTACTTTTATTTGGTTAAGCATTTCTCCATTATCTGCATTCAACATAACCAGAAGCATTTCCTTTGAATCTTACTCAAGGCCCATGGAAGAGGAAAAATCTCTCCGATCTCGGGATAGTTACTCAGTGCATTGCTCCTACACGCATCAACGATCAGTACCTGACAAACGTGCTCTTGAAGATCAACGCCAAGGCAAGATGTAGTAGTTTTACTTGTGCAATTTACATTTTTGCAATTTTTATGCTGATTATCTCTTTTCCTCCAACAGCTTGGCGGTATTAATTCATTGTTAACTATTGAGCATACTTCTTCGATACCGCTGGTTTCCAGCGTCCCCACCCTTATTGTCGGAATGGATGTCTCCCACGGCTCTCCTGGTCGCTCAGATGCTCCGTCTATTGCTGCGGTACTATATAAATATTTACTACACGACTCTACACAATCATCACGCATGAATCTTATACACATCTGATGCTATTTTCTTGACTCATTAGGTGGTCAGTTCAAGACAGTGGCCTTTGATTTCTCGATACCGGGCTGCAGTCCGTACGCAGTCTCCAAAATCGGAGATGATAGATTCCCTCTTCAAGAAAGTGTCGGATACTGAGGATCATGGCATTTTCAGGTGATCACGACTCTCAATTCCATCTCCCAGTTATGCAAGATTTCACTAATATCCTCTCTTGATCTTTTCTGATTGCCAGGGAGGCATTGCAGGACTTCTATAAAAGTTCCAAGCAAAGGAAACCAGATCAAATAATTATTTTCAGGTGTACTAATCAGCAACTATCTCTGTATTTATTTTGTGTTCTCCTTGTCTTTTATGTTCGTCAATCATTCTTCCTATGTGTTTTGTAGGGACGGTGTGAGTGAGTCACAGTTCAGTCAAGTGCTAAATGTTGAGCTAGAGCAGATTATGGAGGTCTGTTTCCACCTCTGACGGACTGAAGTTCTCTTACCCTTCTTGAAATCTAAGTGTTCCTGTTATAATTCAGGCTTGCAAGCTTCTGGATGAAAGCTGGCATCCCAAGTTCATGTTGGTGGTGGCACAAAAGAACCATCACACAAAGTTTTTCCAGGCAAACTCCGATGATAATGTTCCACCAGGTCTCTCTCTCTCTCTCTCATCACTTTCTAATGGCAGGAGATTGCTTTCATCTGACCCCCGATCTCTCTATACTGTTTTGTCCTCAGGGACTGTGATTGACAATGGGATTTGTCACCCAAGAAGCAATGACTTCTACATGTGTGCTCATGCTGGCATGATTGTGAGTTTCTATTAATCTGTTTGTCCCTTGGAAAAGCGAATTCACTAAACTCTAGACGACAGATTAGTAACTGACTGATGTACTATAGGGAACAACACGACCAACTCACTACCATGTTCTTTACGATGAGCTTGATTTCTCTCCCGATAATCTGCAAGAACTTGTGCACTCTCTATCTTATGTGTAAGAGCATAGTTAACTTCATCATACTTTTGAGTATTCAAAAAGTCGTTGCTACGACATTTGCTTTTGTTTTAACTTCATCTGGCCACTTAGTAACTAACGGTAATCTCAACTCTACAGGTATCAAAGAAGCACTACAGCTATCTCCGTAGGTAATGAAACTATCATCACCCTTATTTGGTGTTGTATTTATTGCATTTTACGTCATGTGAAATGATAAATGAGCAAAAACAATCACCGTCTCTATCCATTATTGGCCTAACAATTTCGAACTCTGAGCTTATGGTTTAATCTTGTTTCGATTTCTGTAGTTGCTCCTATTTGTTACGCGCACTTGGCTGCTGCTCAAATGGCTCAGTTCATCAAGTTTGAAGAAGCATCGGACCGATCATCGAGCCACAGCGGGACAGCCGCGGGTGGTGGAGTTTCAGTGCAGGAGCTTCCCAGGTTGCATGATAGGATCAGCAGTTCTATGTTCTTCTGTTAAGGAATTTTAGGGGCAGCAATCAGCACATCCTCTTCAGTCGATCCTCTTTTCTTGATCACTCGTGATGGTGTACTCTACTTAATTTTCTCATCTTTACGAGAAACTTTGTCAATTTTGCCTTCTTGATGGGCTGTGAGACTAACTTTAAATGAATTCTGGAATTAGGGCTGATTATATCTTTCTTTTTGGGTTAGTTACACTTAAAACTCCTTTTGAAAATATGAAATTACTCTCAAAAGTTTCAAAATTATACTTACAATTCCTTTAAAAATTTATTGTTTCGGTAAATATAAATTTTATTAAGTAAAGGGGGTACATAAGTACAGTATAAAAAGCATCAACTAGGTGGATTCTTCGATAGGCCAAGAAATCCGCCATAATAAAGTGCGCATGTACTAACAACATAAGAAAGTTGAATACTAAGAATCCTCTATCGCACATCTTCAAGAATAAGTGTACCCAAAGTTTGTGAATCACGATGGCTCCCTTCAAAACGTCGAATATTGCGTTCATGCCATATGTGATAAACCAAGGAATCGAGTAAGGCATGATAGGACACAGATATCACGTGTTTGCCCCTCCATCTGCTAGCACCCCATAACACGTCAGTAGGCCATGGCCGGTTCGGCCAAGGGAAGTGAAGTGTGAGTCGTATCAACCGCAGAAAACTTCTCGAATAGGGACAGTGAAAGAATAGGTGGTTGTGATTTTCCACTGCACCATCCGTACAAAGAACACAGAAGCCATCAAAGTTCACATAGCTCGAATCCTCAGCTTTAGATGTCACGGCTGACTTACCTAATAAGAGAAGAAACACGACTCAATGTCCGAATCGCTAGTCACTATGTCCTAACTCCTAAAAAATATGTGGCAAGGATAGCTAATCAGTTTATATATTTGTATATATATACACATTCACAGTGAATCAAATTTCATGTAACACCACCAACTAACAGATATTCGCCATATAATTACAACAGGTGTAAGAAATAACACATGCCAAACATCATATATCAATCCACAATATATTCCGATGTTTTCGTTTATTTTCTCATGGCCCTACTTATCCCAGTTGGAGTGCATCACTCAATGGTATTTGCCGACTATCATGATCTCAATCACTATCTTTTTTTTTTTTTTTTTCTAATATCACACAACATACAACTTGTATGATATCCAATCATTAGTAATCACAAAGCCCACTGCTCGCATGATATGTCATATCATCAATAATATCACAAAACACACAACTTGTATGATATCACATCATCATTATTGATCAATTACAACACAGCTCGTCATTCATTATATTATTATAAGCCATTGTCGTATGTCCTCAAGTTAGGTAAGCCATCTTTTTATTTCAATTCACAACACCATCTTTAACTTCATTCAATTTCATTCAACAATAAATCCCCCATCAATAACTTTCTCATTTGATTTCATTCAACAATCAATTATAGGATCACACAGTCATTCATTTGACTTTCGTACAATAAAACCGCAAATAAGTACGTAATAACAATTTCATAAGTCAATAACATAATCCAAATAAATGACCAGTAATAACAGTCAGGTATACTAATAATAAGTATATATATATCACTACCAAGACATGCGAATTTGTAATGACTTTTTTGGACACGACTTTTCCCACAAGTTTGTAGTGGATAAGGTTTGATGACGTCATGTTGTAGCCTATAAAAATTTCATTGTTTTGTAACTGCTTAAACAGTTACAGAAGCCGTTACAAGGTATTGATATTCGTAATGCCATTACAAAAAAACAACTGTTACAATTAGTAATGTCGTTCGAAATTATTTTTGATATTAGGGATGGCCAGCTTTTCTTATAGTGTAACTCGTTCCAACAGATGTATGTAAAGCGGGTCCAAATGTTTAAATGTAACAGACTGTTACAAAAACCGATTATAAAATTCAGCCGTTACTAGTGTCCTATGATTTTTGGGATGACCGTTTAAATTTGTAATGTTTATGAAAAAAAAGTAGAACCGTCAAAAAGGCCGAGTAAAAAAATTGGGTAAATATATATGTAAAACGACTGTTATAAAGACCATGCCAATATGGATGGCTTTTTTCTCCATGTGTATTACAAAGGCCGTTCCAATGCAGGTATTATAACGGCTGTATTTTTCACTCCAATGGCCGTCACAAAAGCCGGTGCAAAATAGCTTATATCTATATGTGTCGCAAGTTGTTTTCATTTCATTTTTATTTTGTTCTAGAATTGATTAATAACTACACACAATCTCAATATCTCTCTGATTTTCGTGCATATACACTTGATCAAGTAGAATTGCTTAATTTTTTGACCTACCACTGCTGATCTCTTGAGTTGGTTGACCAGGTAACGATGAATTTAACCATTTTTTGTTAATTAAATTTTAGTTTAATTATTGTAGTTTTCTTTTTTTTTTTTGATCTTATATGTTATGTATTCTTAGTGTAATGTAATATTTATAAATTTATAGGTCGAAATATAATTATATATACGTGTGAATATGTAGTGATATATCATGATGTTACGAAAACTAAAGAGATGAATCTATGATAAGAACCTCCCAAAGAGGGCAGGCCTTACATTGGAGTTTGAGAATGGGTTAAAACTTTCATAGAATGGGCCAAGTGTCAGCGTGGACATCTAGATGGAGACAAATTTGGTGCCCGTGCGGAAGTGAAAAAAAAGAAACTTTCATAACACTCGACGATATCAGTTATCACTTATATGTACGAGGATTTATGCCAAAATATTATAATTGGACTTCACATGGCGAGGAGAGGGTGCAGGAGTAATTTGATGTTGTGATTGCCCCTCTGGTGTAGGAAGAGCAAACCCCAGCTGCTTAGGAGGAGAGTAATTCCCACTGGGTGGATGAACAACAGATGGATTGGGAGCAGAGGATGGTTTTTTATGTAGCCAGGCTCGGTTATTTTTCTTCTTACCACGATGGTGTGTCTGGTGATGGTATAAGGTCATGTCCTACTGATATTGGTCCTAATTCATATTATTACGATGGTGGCCCCTATGATTATGTGTTAGGATTGTCAGACCATTTTTACAATGTAGTGCACGTTGTTGACTAGCCCTTGTTGGGCAGTTGTACCCAATCGCAGTTGGCGTTGGTTGCTGGTTTGGTGGCTATCAAGGGGAGTGCTATATTTTTTAGCGATCATATGATCAAATATCCCAATAGGCTAATAATATATTACCCTTTGGTTACATCATGCTAAGAGTGTAACGCCCCAAAGATTATAATATATAATTGGGGGATTCATTGGTAATTTTTTATGAAACTTAGTTAATTAGTAAATAAATTATGCTTCATAATTAGAGTATAATAAAACTTGAACGGGTTAAATTGGAGCTCGTTATAATATTTTAGAACAACTTATATTAACTAAGAAAAATTAGGAAGGATGTAATGGGTATTTTGAGAAAAGTTAAATTAAATAAATAAATAATAAAATAATAATATTATATATGTATGTGTGTTAGTAAATATATATATATATATATAAGTAGAGAGAGAGAGAGAATTGAGAGTGGAGGTGGGGCCACAACACCCACTGCCTCACTCTCTCTCTTTCTCTTTATTTTGTTGTTCTTGGCACATAACACATTACACACACACATACACATTACACACACATAGTGGAAATTGCAATTGTTCGGCCAAAAACAGAAAGAGGAAGAAACAGAGGTACGATTTCTAATTTAATTTTTATAATTTTATATAATTATATTATTTAATTAGTCCGTTTATTAAATATTATTTATACTAAGTGGTGTACTATTTAACCGGAATATTTTACGAGTTTAGCTATTTAAAACAGTGTCAAATTAAATATCAAATCGGATATAAAAATGATACTGTTGGTTAATTAAATTATTAAATTTGTTATATTAAATATTACTATAGCCGATTTATACAATTTCATCGGAATTATTAACCAAATATGCAATTCTATGTATTACTGTTTAATTAAATTGTATTGTAGCGGGAAATTGATAGAAAATTCATAGAAATATTTCAAAAATTATATTTAATAAATGGTATGTTAATAAAGAGGAAAAAATGAAGATTTGTACTTCGATAGAAATGGAATATTGAAGAATTATTAGAAATTGTACAAATGATAGTCAATATTATATTTAAAAGAAATTATGATATTCTCGATATATTAATTGTGTGTGGTATAACTCATAATAGGATACGGGGGTAAAACGAAAAGACCGAACCACCACCTATTGGATAGATAAAAGCGTTGTAAGGTCGAGGTAAGTAAATAATTAGTATTATTTATATATGTTTCTGTATTTGTGGTTTTACTGTTATATGAATTTATGGTTCGTGCTGACATTGATTTATTTGAAAATATATGAGTGGTGAATGATTTGATTTGATTGACGATATTATGTATGTGGAATGAGAAAATACGTTGAAATATTATGTTTGTTGTTTGATGTGTTGTGGATGTCTAAAAATGAGAATATGTTGATATATTATTTTACGTTACTAGTTGCTTACAAGAATGGTGATATGTGGAAATGAGGAAGTGGTGAAAATTGAATATAATTGTGGTGTGAATACCCCTTGATGTATTGAAAAGCCTATAAGGTGATGTGAAAAATGCTATGTGCGAAATGAAAGTGTTGTGTGCGAAAAGAAAATGCTATGTGCAAAATGAAACAGCTATGTGCGAAAAGAAAATGCTATGTGCGAAATGAGATTGATGAGCCGACAGTCAAGGGGATTCACTTAAATTTAATAATGGTGAGATTGAGTTGGCGGGAAAAACACAATATCACCTTCTGGTAAGCAAACTAGGAAAAAGAGGAAGTTTAATTGATTGTCTTATTGCGTGATAACTATGTGGTGTAATAAAGATGGTTATGTGGAAGCAAATTGACTATATATTCTATGCATCTTGCCTATTTATCTTGTAAGAGGTTATATGTGGTATACATATATAGATAGGACTGGTTATTTGCTTACTAGGCTCATCCCTCTACTGACGTTTTATTCAGGAGTAGACTTTGAGGTGTCTGACTGTTGAAGACTAGGTCTACGCGTTATACTCAGGCAGGTCGGGCCAGTATGCAGTTTTCTCCTCTTTGTCAGTTAGAGTACAAATCACATTTTGTCTGTACAAAGAGAATATAAGTGTACGGATTACCTGTGACGAATCACTTTGTGATGTGTGATATGTATATATAATGTTGTGGGTTGATAATACCTATTATGACGTTGGGATTATGTATGCAAATTGATTAAATGATTATGTGCAAATATATATATAAACACAGGGATTATTATAAGTATGACATTTAGGGTAGATATAGCCCTTGTAGCGAAGGGGGTGCTACAAAGAGATTACTACAGTACGAAGAAGTTGATAAAGGAAGGTTTACCTGTTGAAAAGATTGATGAGTGTAAGAATTGCTGCATGCTGTATGGAAGGATGATGTTGATTTAGAATACTGCAAGTTTTGTAGAGGCGCTAGGTACAAGCCGATGAGGGAGCGAGACCCCCCACCACAAGAAGTCCCTATCTGCCATTTTTAGGTACCTGTCGTTTACTCCCCATCTCAAGGCTTGTGTGCTTCGAGAGCAACTGGGAAGTACATGACGTGGCATGCTACACATCAGACGGAGGATGACTACATGTGTCATCCTTCTGATCCAGAGGTTTGGAAGCATTTTGACTGGACGTTTCTCGATTTTGCAGAGAACCGCATAATGTTCGACTAGGCATTTGCGCAGACGAGTTTGCGCCACACGAGCAGTACAATCATACTTATTCATGTTAGTCTATTATACTTACATCGTACAATCTCACCCCCGGTATGTGCATGAATTCTGAGTATGTGTTTCTTGTGATGGTGATCCTTCGCCCTTCTAATCTGAAGCGTCTGATAAATGTGTACTTAGAGTAGTTGATCAAAAACTTGTTGCAATTGTGGCATGTGGGTGTTCGAACATACGACAATGCCACAGACCAGGCATTCATTATGCGGGCGACTTTGATGTGGAATGTGGATGACCTACCTGCTTTTGGGATGGCGTTTGGATGGAGTACGACCAGTATTTTAGGGTGTCCAATTTGTATAGATGACACAAGGCATTCCATCTGCAGTACGGTAGGAAGGCGTGCTACTTTTACTGCCACAAACAATTTCTCCTCAAGGATCATCCCTACCGAATGAACAAGAAAGCCTTCACAAAAAATCATGTGGAATAAAGGTTGCAAGTACGAGGCTGATAGGAGAGCAGATCCACTATTGGGTTGCAGGTCTTCAGTCCTGCAGTTGAACAGTCGTTGACACTCCCTTCTGGCTATTGTAGCAACCACAAGTGGACGAAGAAAAGCATATTCTGGGATTTTTCATACTGGGCAACGCATCTGATCACACAACCTTGATGTCATGCATTGAGAAAAATATGTTTGACAATATATTCAAGACCGTAATGGACATAAAGGAAGATGAAGATAGCTTCGAGGAGTAACGAGACTTATGACTATTAGGCTTCATAGTCTACTGTTTTGTAATGAAATATTTAAAATTTGCAATATTTTATGAAAAAAGAATTTTTTTAAATAAACAATTGATTTGGAACGGCCAAATATAAACAACACAATTACAATAGCCGTTCCAAATTAAAGCGCCAAAATCTGGCACCATCTAAAAAAGTGGACGAAAAATGAAAATTTGGAACGACCATAATTAATTGGCTGTTCCAAAAGTCGGTCCACTTATTTATATTGACGGAAAAATCATAAAAAATTGGGGGGAATCCTTTTATTTAATTTGCCATTACAAAAGTTGTACCAAAAGCCTGTTCTACACGTAAATTTTAAAATCGTGTAAAAAAATCATTGCAAGGTTTGTTCTATTTCAAAAACTTATATTTGCAATTACGATATCTTGAAATCCTAGCACCCGAATCATAACAAATTTAAATATATATAAGATTAAGTCCATTAGATCATATTAGACGGTATAATTTAAAATCATATGGCCTAATTCAATGATACACCGTCTTCAATGATTACTTTTATATTTCGAGTATGATATCTCGACATTCGTATACCCAGTAAGTCTAAAACTTTACCAAATGTATATATTATGTAAGTTTGTTCATATCTAACGGTTTGATCTGAATTTTGATAACCTGATTAACCCATGTTGTTCAATAATGTAAGATGATAGTTACATCAATGTGATATTAACATTTATGAATATACAAATCTATTGCAAATTGTGAACATATATAATCTCAACTATAAATTTTTTTTCTGTATTTCAATTGCATTATTCCACATAATTGATACTTTTCTATAACATTAAATTGTTCAGTATGGATTTTATTTTATTTTTGGTATATTTTAATGAAAATAATCAAGTATTTGGAATACTTTTACGGACGGATTTTTTAACAAAGGCATCAAAACAACGACATTTTGTTTATTTGGAATACCATTTTTAATGGCTTTATATACGGTCTGCCAATATGATGCCGTTTAGGTTAAGTACAAATACCACATGTTGTGATTGTTTTTATAACGCCCTTATACATGATTTTTTTATTGGAATTCCTTTAGGCATGACTTCTCATGTTTTGCAACACTGTTTTAACCATGGTTGTTCCAAATAAAATTATATATAAGTACTTAGCAGCATTTTCCCCCATTTTCTCCCTCACTCTCTCTTTTCCCCCCCGTCTACCCCACCGCCCCAACTCCCACTTTTCTCCGTCTCTCTCTCTCTCTATAAGTATATTTTCGTAATTATTTTTTCTGTAATTTTTGCAATTATAAAAAGAATTTTGTACTCTTTTAGAAATAATTTTGTATTTTCTATAACTTTTTGAAATTATTTTTTTGATATTTTTCTATAATTTTCAGAAGTAATTTGATAATTTCCTGTATTTAATTACACATTTCTGTAACGGACTGTAATTTTAGGAAAAAATTTGGCCTTTAATGTAATTTTAAGGAAAAAATTGGACCTTAATAAAATACAATTAATAATTTTTAATATTAATATTTTTTTAAATTGTAGATCAATGACTATTAGTGCTCGCTTCCTCTGAGACAAGGTCGTGCACGCGGACGTGGCCTTCCTATCCTCCTCCTGCTGTTGGTGCGGATGCACCCCCACAACTGGAGCCTGCATCCATGCCGTCGCCGCCGGTTGTAGATCCTGTCATAGCGGGGTCACCAGCGGTGGGGCTAATCAGTTCACATGCCTCGGCCAGGCCGTGGGATGCACCACCACCACCAGCGCCACCACTGCCACCAGCATCTCGGCGACATTATATCAGCCTCTGGGATGCAAGGTAATGTAACAATAATTTATTAAAATATTTTATAAAAATTTCATTAATGATTTGTTATTTTTAATATTTAATTAGTTTTTCAGGTCGGATCAAGATTTTGACTCTGCGATCCATGCTACAATCCGCAAACATTATCCGTATCCTTGGGGATCCATATCGCAGATTACACAGGATCACTAGCTATTCTGGTTTAACAATTTAAAGGTAAGAATAATATTAATTTTAAGTAACACTTATATTTTTATCTGATATTTATATTTTTTTAATATGTGAAATTTACTGTTATCTTACTAGTGGAATTGCGATGATGAGTCGATGTTTAAGATTGTTAAGTCACAGGCAGGTAAATTCTTACAAAAACTATTTGCGGATGCCTAAAATCAGTTGGCCCAACCATTGTGGCTCGCTGAGGAGATTTGGCGCCAGCTATTGGAGTACTGGGCCAACCCAGATTTTCAGTCATAGTCGGCGAAGAATAAGGCCAATCGAGCAGTCAACTTGGACGCAACTGCTAACATCTACCGCGAGGGGTCGTCCTCCTTTAGGGCACAAAAAAGTAAGATGGTAAGTGTTTTAAATTATAGTACTATTTAATATTAACTTTTAATATTACTATTTATCAATTGTAGATCCATAACTATCAGTACTCCGCATCCTCCAAGATAAGGTCATGCACGCCGACGTGGCCCTCCAAATCCTCCTCTTGCTGTTGGTGCGAATGCACCCCTACAATTGGAGCCTGCATCCATGCCACTGACGACGGCTGCAGATCCTGCCATAGCGAGATCACCAACGGCGGTGCTGAGCAGTTCCCAGGCCTCGCCTGGGCAAGGGGATGCACCACCACCACCAGCGCCACCACTGCCACCAGCGTCTCGACGACATTATATCAACCTCCGGGATGCAAGGTAATGTAACAATAATTTATTAAAATATTTTATAAAAACTTCATTAATTATTTATTATTTTTAATATTTAATTATTTTTTCAGATTGGATCAAGATTTTGACTCTGTGATCCATGCTACGATCGGCAAACATTATCCGTATCCCTTGGGATCCATATTGTAGATTCCACAGGAGCACTAGCTATTCTGGTTTAATAATTTAAAGGTAAGAATAATATTAATTTTAAGTAATACTAATATTTTTATCAATTAGCTCCGGAAGCTGTTCGCGGACGCCCAAAATCAGTTAGCTCGACTGTTGTGGCTCCCCCCATCAGTTAGCTCGACTGTTGTGGCTCGCCGAGGAGATCTGGCGCCAGCTATTGGAGTACTCGGCCAGCCCAGATTTTCGGTCATAGTTGGCCAAGAATAAGGCCACCAAGCAGTCAACCCAGACGCAGTTGCTATAAGAATGACTCACCCAAATCCTAGTCCAAGTTCAGACCCATCTTCCTCTGCAATGTTACTAATAAGATCTTGTCCAAGCTTCTTTACACTAAAATCTCCCAAGCACTACCTAATCTCATTTCCCCATCCTAGAGTGGTTTTGTACCTAGTAGGCTCATTGCTGACAATAACCTTCTTGCCCAGAAAATGACACATCATCTCGACATGAGAAATAGCAAAGTGAATCTTATCTTTAAATTGATATGTCCAAGGCTTATGACAAGGTGAACTGAAATTTTCTTTATGTGATTCTTGAAAAGATAGGTTTTCCCTCCAGATTTATTGCCCTAATCAAGCATGCTATTGAACACTATTGGTTTACCATTCTAGTTATGGACAACTATCTAGCTTCTTCAAATCATCACAAGGCCTCATACAAGGTGACCTAATATCACCTGCATTATTCATCCTTGCTGCAGAGGCTCTATCCAGAGGACTTAACCACCTTTGCTCACAGAATATGTTCTATCAAATGGGCTATAAAACTAGAGTGTCTCACTTGGCCTATGCAGATAACATGATTATTTTCACCAGATGTTAGGAACAATCTCTAAGAAAACTGATGCAATTCCTGGATCTCTATGAGGACTAATCGGGATAAAACTTTAATTACTCCAAGAGCATCTTTATCCCTGGTAAGAAGGCTAATCACATTACCCATGGGATCAAATCCGTTGCAAGTTTCAACTTCAAGTGTCTTCCTATCACCTATCCTTATAGCTCCACTGCATAAGGGACACTAGAAGAAAATTTTATTTGAACCCCTTATTGATAAAATCAGAAACAAGATTAATGGATGGGAGCATAAACATCTTTCACAAGGCGGTAGACTTTAACTTATTAAAAGTGTTCTATCTCTTACGCCTATATATCTTCTTCATGTATTGAGTCCTCCAGCTGGCACTCTGAAGAAAATAGAACAACTTTTTGCCAAATTCTTTCGGGGATCCACTACTGATCACAAGAAGATTCATTGGATTAAATGGGCATCAATTTGCTATCCTTGTGAAGAGCGGGGCTTGGGTGTCAGAAACATCAGGGATACTGTCACAGCCTTTACCCATAAACTCTTGTGGCGGCTAAGAAAAAATAATTCTCTATAGCCCAACTTTATTATCAGTAGATATTGCGATATCAACACCTGCCTCTGCTAAAGCTAAACAGAAGGATGCTAACATTTGGAGAAGAATTTGTAGCATTACATTTGTCTCTCAGGAGAACACTTTTTGGAGCCTTGGAGATGGCAATGTCTCTTTCTGTTATGATTTTGGCTCCCTGCAGGCACCCTCCATTCCCTCACACACCCCAACAAAGCCTCAAATGCCATGATCAAAAACTTTTGGACCAACCACTCATGGGATATTGGTAAACTGAAAGAAGTTGCTCCTTAGCATATCATGGACCTTATTTTGCAGATCCCTATTAATCCTCAGCATCAAGATTTTATGCACTAGAAACCATCTCCCCTCGGTTCCTTTTCTACAAAATCATCTTAGGAGATTACTAGAGATCACAAACCTTCGCTAGCCATCTTAAAAAATCAATGGTCCCCCTCGTTAGGCCTACTATTTCTATCTTCATTTGGAAAGTCCTCCATAACTTGATACCAGTTGACAACAAACTCAAACAAAAGAGCATTCCTCCGGCCTCTAGATGTGTTTGTTGCTTGAAGGATGAGGAGGCTATCCGTCACATTTTCCGTCATAACAAGGTTTCTTTAGAAGTTTGGAGTTTCTTTGCCTCCAAGTTTCAACTCAATATTCCAGCTACGGATAATTTTTTCTTGATCCTTCAAGCCTGAAAAAGCAACATTTCTAATCAGCCTCACATCAGAGATATTCTTCCCCCACTGATCATGTGGAACACTTAGATTTGCAAGAATGCTGCCATATTTGAGGGGGCTCCTTTTTATGCTAATCGTATTATCTCACAAACCCTCAATTATCTTTATCTTCTGGGTAAAGCCAATCTCAATAGAGCTATACACTGGATAGGGACAGAATTGTTGCATCTCTTTTTAAAATTCCTCTCCCCCAACATAAGATATCATCCAGAATCTCTACCGCTAAGTGGATTAAGCCGATAGGGGATGGTTCAAATTGAAAATGGATGGTGCTTCACAAGGAAATCCAAGCATTGCAGGGGAAGGTGGTATCATCAGAAATCATCTTGGTCAAATTGTCCTTGCATTTCAGGAACATCTTGGCCTCATCTCCAACGCAACAGCAGTATTGAAAACTATCTATAGAGGTGTTAAATTGTGAATTGATAGCAACATTAGAAAAATTTGGATGGAAACAGATGCCAACATTGCCCTCAAACTCATTTCCTCTCCCCCTCAAGGGCCTTGGCACCTTAGAAATCTGCTACAACAAATTATAAATCTTCTATCCCAAACTGACTTCAAGATATCATTCATCATTAGAGAGGGTAACCAAGTGGCCGATTATTTTGCTACCAAGCATGTTTCAATCAACATCCTACCATTCTATTCTCTGATAATATCACAAGTATTCCTAAAGGTTTGTTAGACTTGACGCTTGCTCCTTCCCTGCTATTAGAATCAGAAGTACTAGTACCTCTAATTTCAGTTAAAACACTTTCCATGAAATTAGGGGTACTTCAATACTGATTGGTTCTCTACTGATACTTGTCCTATCTGAACCTTTTTCTATTCTGTTTATGTGATTTTACGTGAATGGATTTCTTTGAGGTTACTTATTTCATATGGATGACGTTGTGGGCAATGTTTCCCTCTATTCTTGTCTGGAGCCTTCTGGTTTTGTTACTTCATACTGTGCTTATTTATCTGGTCATTTGTTGTTGTAGCCAGCAGGTTTTTTCTTGCAGGTTTTATGAACCCCTTTCACTGGTTCAACGGCTGCTAGCATACAGATAAGATCTTCACGCTCATACTAATATTTCTTTTTTTTTATTTATCCTTTTGGATTAGATACATTCTGGCTTTGCTCTTCTGTACAAATTTTATTTGCAGGTGTTGTGCGATCCATGATGTGGTGGGATAGAAAGAACTTTTTGACTCGCTTTTTCTATTACACTTGTTTGTGTCTTTTGCTGTAAAGGAGTAGTACTCTTTGTTTATTGGTGCTCTATTTGTAAGGGAGTAGTATTCCCCGTTGTAACTATTTTTGCACATTTTAGTATAGAAGGACTGGGGACTCTGAAAAGCTCCGCCCACCTCTAGGTGTTTTTTTTTTCTAAAAAGAAAAGGAAGACAGAGAAAGTGGGAGGGCACTCAAGGAAGAAAGTGTTTTGATTTTACCTTTACTAACTGATGGCATAGTTTATACAATAAATTATGATTGATAAGATTGGACTCAGTAATAATTAACGCGCTTTGATACTATGAATCAAGCACGTGACTATGTGATAGACAATCTTATTATACATAATCACACGAATCAAAGAAGGCTTTTAATAAAAGAGAGACCCCTATAATAACTGCCATGGTTGGAAAAATATAAATTGCCTACAAATGCCATTAGCTATACTTATTTATTCCACAAATAACTAGATTTTTTTATTAATTAATTTTCTATTAACATTTTAAGTTAATTTATTTTATTAAGCTTGATTAGTTATTGGTTCTATCCTCCTTCTTCTTCTTCTACTTTTTTTCTTATGACGAACTCTCATGAGATTTGGCATAATACAAATATCATCTTATTATTTAAAAAAATATCAATACCCCTTAATTTTGACAGTTGTTCAATGACTAACCCAATCCATTAGTCTCTATTATATTTCCATCCTTTTTAACCGTGAACCGATTAAAATGCTTATGTCAACTATGAATTATAATAATACTTATATTTTGAATTTTTTTAAAATTATTTTTATCAACTATGTGGACAATTCTTTTATAATTATTTCAAACCTTAGTAGAACTTTATGGTAATTCACCTCAAACATAATAAAAATTTAATTATATACATGCATGGAGTTTGCTTGAGTTATTAGCACTGTTAATTAAGTGGGAGTGCAGCAGCCCCTACGACACTTTGATTTACGATTAAATACAATTTACCCCCATGTATTAATGATGCAATTTACCCCCTTCGGAGGGAGGCAAATTGCATCAATTTTTAAATCACAAAGGGTATAAATTGTACTTTTTTTTTTTAAAAAAAAAAGGATTTTTTGCACTTTTTCATTAAAACAGGGAGGTAAATTGTATTTAACCCTCTTGCTTTATTACCACTAATTACTATACTCTTTCTTAATTACAACTCATTTTATAAGAAAACTTTATTTAACGAATAAATTGCATTTGCCATCTGAACTATGACAATTTTTACACTTTGATATCTAAACTTTTTTTTGTGTCAACTTACTATCTCAAATTTACGAAATTTTGCGTTTTGTCATTCTTAACTATTTTCCACTAAGTTTTTGTCAAAAAAAACTCTACATGTAGTGCACATATATTTAAGGGTTATGTAAGTAATTTGCCGGTATGAAAGAAATTCATATTGCACATATGTGAAAAATATCACATCACATAACCCTTAAATTTAAAAGTTATGCGATGTGATATTTTTCACATATGCACAGTATGTGATGTTTTTCTACCAAAACAATCAGCAAAAAATCGACCATATATGGTAAAGTGCAAATTTCGCAAAATTGAGATGACAAGTTGACACAAAAAAAGTTTAGATGCCAAAGTGTAAAAAAAGATATATATAGTTCGGATGACAAAATATAATTTACCCTAAAATAAATTCTAAACCAATAAAACATATAAATGTCATAAGAGATAATAGGCATTGTCAAAAGTTTACATACTTTTCACATATGTACTCATGTACATAACCTAGAAAGGAAATAACGAAGTATCCAATTGTACAAAATTTTAAATGCAAATCAAACGAAAGACTGGTATGTTCAATAATCACATTGCGCGAGTTCTACACTTCAGATGTCGCGGTTGACCCACCTAATAAGAGTAGTGATACAACTCAATGTCCAATTCACTAGTCACTATGACCTATCTCTTGAAAAATATGTGGAAGAAATGGGTTGTCTGTTTATTTAATAAATATAGCTAATCAGCTTATATATACACACAGACACACAAACTCACAATGAATTAAATTTCATGCTATCATTATCTCAATCGCTATCTTCTCTTTTTTTTTTTCCCCCAATATCACACAACACACAACTTGTATGATATCCTGACATCAATAATATCATACAACATACTGCTTACATGATATATCATATCATCAATAATATCACATAACACACAGCGTATATGATATTACATTATGTCTATTGATCAATGAAAAAAATACACAACTCGTTATTAATTATATTATTATAAGCTATTGTAGTACGTATGCTCCTAAATTAGGTACCGCATCTCTTTAATTATTTTATTCACAACATCAACATCATTAACTTGATCATTCAATGATAAATCCCCCATCAGTAACTTTCTCATTTGATTTCATTCAATAATCAATTATACGATCACACAATAATTCATCTGACTTTCGTACAACACAACCACAGATAAGCATGTAATAGCAATTTCACAGGTCAAGAATATGCAGATAACTGACTAGTAATTAACAGTCAAGTATACCAATAATAAGTATATATATATATAATCCGATATACTATACTTACCTCAAATCCTAAAATGATTACGTTAATACAAAACGCTGCTCAATCCTTTACTTTATTTTCACGTACTAGAATAATTTTTAACACATAGAATCAATATATTCAAAACATCATAAATTTTTAATAACATATTAAATAATATTCGTACATTTTTTAGTAATCTTTTAATATTTCATTTATATCGAAACTCAAATCTCTATATCATTTTCTTCTAAATAACCAAACATTTGAAGCTTACCAGGTATATACCGAATTTATCAATTAACTCATAAGAGTTTAGTTTATCAAACCCTTCATAGTTTTATAACTATCATTTTCTAAAATATCACTAAATTAAATTATTATAAAAATCTCATATTTATTTTTAACAAACATAATATTTCTCAAATATAATTTTTTAATATTTCTGTGAATTCTCAAATCAATTCCTCTCTACTATAGAATTTAATTATACACCAATATATAATAAACTATTTGGTTAATATGCCTGATGAAATGAGTAAATTAATTATAATAGTACTTAAATTTAATGAATTAAAAATTTTAATTATCCAACTATAATATTATTAAAGCAAATGGAATATTTCATCGATCGCCGATTTATAAATACGCTATAAATACACTAATCAAATAATAATATATTACACTAATCAGTCACAAAAAATTACTTTTCCATCGGATGATGCTCCTACAGCATCCCACAGGCAGAGAAGAAGTTCTAGCCGAATGTCTACTGGTACAATTGAACGCCATGATGTTGGGGTGGATATAGCTGGTCCTTCTACAGTATATACACCTTAGGATTATTACGTGCCTCAACCGCCTCAAGATTATTACATGCTTCAACCGCCTCAAGATGATTGGTTTCAATTGGCTCCATATATGCCTAGCCAAACACAAGATTTTTCTTCACAAGTACATCTAAACCTTGGTGTTGGTATTAATCAATCATATACACCAGGATACAATATTTTACCAATTTCATTTCCATCGTTTAGTGCATATTGTGACAATGTGGAGTCTAGTTCTGCAACAACATCAAGTCGGTTCGGTGATGATGATAATGATGCGCAAAATGAGCCAATGCAAAATGTGGGCGAGGAAAATAAGAAGACCTCGGTGTCAACGCCACAGACGCAACTGTGGAACGGGTCGACATTTTTGACAGTTTAAATTGTATACTTCATTGTACTTTTTACAATTGTACAAAAAAATATCCACTATTACATTTATATACTTCATTATAATTTTTTAAATTAAAACAATCTTAATATTATGATATTTTGAATTTTAATATGTTATTAAAAATTAATTATATATAATTAATTTATACAAAATTTAATTAAACGAAATGAAAACAAAATAAAATTGCTCAAGTCGTGATCTCAAATCACGACTTGACAGGTTTTTTTTTAAAAAAATATTTTTTTAATTCGAGTTGCGGTTAGAAATCGCGACTCATTATAATATTATTAATATATTTAATTAAATTATATTAATATAATTTTTTTATTTTTTAGTAATAAAAAAATAATTTACCTGAGAGAAATGGCTTGGCTTGGTTGCCAATGGGAATGAGACTTGCTATGTATGTATATTTACAATAAAGGTGAGGCGGTTGTTAAAGGATTGGCAGCACATGCTGCCTTCCCCAACTTCAATACTTACCCTTTCCATTTTAAATTTCTTTTTTGTTCAGAATCTCAATTATGTTCTCAAGTTTTTTTAATTTTTATATAATTTACCCCAAATATTTTATAAAATTTTAATTTTATCTCTCTTCTTTTTATTATATTAAATTTCGCAATAATTTATTTATAATTAAATATAATTTTTTTTATAAAAATCAACAGACGTCACAATACGAGTGTTATTGTAACTACTATTGGTTAACAAATTTTTTATAGACAAAAGTACCCTTAAGCTATTTATTTTTCGACCTTATCTTTAAAATTAATTTTGTGTTAATACTCTTTTATTCATGCATATTATGTAAATTATTTTATCAATTTTTATTGGTTGTTCATTTTCTTTCATTTATGTCTGAATCTGTTTCGATAACTAAAATATTTACAATAGTATAGATAAAATGAAGGGTGGTTATGAGATATTTTGCTGAAGTTGAGGGCCTCTGCACATGGGCATGTGGTTGACTGCGGTAAGACTAATCCAACTATGGTTAGTGATGCCGCCGCTTCCATTTCAGGCCCATTTCTCATTTTTTGCCACCTTCTCACTTCCATTTTCATACAAGACTACGAAAACCATAAACCACCAAGTAAACCCCACACGCTCTCTCTCTTTTGCTTCCTTCTTCTTATCCAAAACTCTACCAAAAAGCTAAAGAGAAGCTCAGCCTCAAGAAACAGAGGGAAAAGAGAATAAGAAAACAAGAAAGAAAAGAGAGATCGATCTGTAAGTTTTTTTTTTTTTTTTCTATATTCTGATTTCATTCTTTACTTCTGTTCTCGATATCGACATTTATGTTTCTGTAATTTTGTCTACTCTATGGTGTGAAAACCGAGTCTTGTTGTGGTTAGTGTCCAATTCTTTGGGTTAATTTTTATGCTCCTATAGGTTCTTTTTCTGTGTGTTGCAGGCAAGAATTGTAGGTGGTTTATTGGAAATTAGTTTTGAGATGTTTCTTTCTATATGTCTCAGGGTTTTCCTCTGTGTATTTTAGTTAATTAGAACGTATAAAAATCTCATCTTGCTTCTAGGGGCTTCTGGATCAGTTATTTGAATATCAGAGTGTTAAAGATCATAGAAAGAAATGAAAAGGGTTCTGTTTAGATTTCCATGTATAGGATGATCAAGATTCTATTGACAGTTTCTGTTCTGGGACATGTTGAATTGATCGATAGGTTCTTCGTTTAATGTTTGCTAAATGAATAGCACAGTTATGTTGTTCATGTGTAATTTTAGAGTAATTAGATATATTTAGTTCATTTATTGTGCTGGATGAGATTTTTGGGAGTTCTTTGAGCTTGGTCTGTGGTTTATGTGTGATTTGGGAAATCTCTATCTTATGTTAGCAACGGGGTTTCTGTATGCTTATATCGGAAATTGTCTTTCTTAGCAGTGGGATAGATAGAGAAATCAAGTCGAGATTTAATACGGTTGCGTTGCTGTTTTTGCAAGCGGTAAGAAAGGGACAAACAAGTTAACTTGAGTTTAATACGGTTGGTGCTGTCAGCTAAATGGGTATATTTGAGGAAATGGGTTTCTGTGGTAATCTTGATTATCTCGCCGCAGCTTCTGGGGAAGTGGAGTTTTCTGTGCAAGTTGAACCGATGGTGAAGGTTGATGAAGACTGCAGCGATGAGGAGATGGATGTTGATGAGCTAGAAAGGAGGATCTGGAGAGATAAGATGCTCTTGCGGCGGCTTAAGGAGCAGAAGAAGACCAAGAATGAGATTGATGGTAGCACAAAACAACGTCACTCCCAGGAGCAAGCACGAAGGAAGAAAATGTCCCGGGCACAAGATGGCATCTTGAAGTATATGTTGAAGATGATGGAGGTTTGTAGAGCTCAAGGTTTTGTCTACGGCATCATTCCTGAGAAAGGAAAACCAGTCACGGGTGCCTCTGACAATCTTCGTCCATGGTGGAAAGAGAAAGTCAGATTTGATCGCAATGGGCCAGCTGCATTAGCCAAGTATCAGGCAGAGAATTCAGTCCCCAGAAAAGTTGAGGATCTGAGTGCAGCGACCTCAACTCCTCATACTCTTCTGGAGCTACAGGACACCACACTTGGCTCCTTGTTGTCAGCTTTGATGCAGCACTGTGATCCGCCCCAAAGGCGGTTCCCCTTAGAGAAGGGTATTCCCCCACCTTGGTGGCCTACCGGAGATGAGGAATGGTGGCATCAACTAAGTTTACCTAAGGATCAAGGACCTCCCCCATATAAGAAGCCGCATGATTTGAAGAAGGCTTGGAAGGTTAGCGTTCTCACTGCTGTAATCAAACACATGTCCCCTGATATTGCCAAGATTCGCAAGCTTGTTCGTCAGTCGAAATGCCTGCAGGATAAGATGACTGCCAAGGAGAGTGCAACTTGGCTTGCTGTTATCAACCAAGAGGAGACTCTGTCCAGAAATCTGTATCCTGATAGCTATCCAGCACCATCCTTGGCTGATGGGAGCAGGTCGTATTTGATCAGTGAAACCAATGACTATGATGTTGAAGGAGTTGAAGATGATGGGAATTTTGAGGTGGACTGTAAGCCACTCGACCGAACTTCTTTCGACTTTGGGATGGCTACACTTAAAAATGAGCCTATCATGCCACCATTAACTCCAGTGAAGGGAGAGATCATTGATATAGATTCCGATTTTATTCTGAAAAGGAAACAGATGTCAC
>NC_026154.1:8241694-8295829 GCF_000512975.1 Sesamum indicum
TGTGAGTTTCCTCAATGCCCTTACAACGACTTTCGCATGGGATTTAATGACCGAACATGCAGGAACAACCACCAAATTAGTTGCCCATTCCGCTTCAGTTCTTCTGGAAATTTTGGTCCACCAAGTTATCAGATAAACAACAAGAAGCCACCCATATTTTCAGTGCCGTCTGCTGAAACCAACTCGGCTGCTCTGCCCATGAATAACGACCCTCTGACTTCTGTGAGCGTTTCTGGACTTGGAATTCCAGAAGACGGCCAAAAAGTTATTTCTGAGCTCATGTCTTCCTATAATGGTAATAATCAGCATGGCAATACCTTTCATTCCGAGAATTTTCACATTCTTGAAGGTCAGAACCAACAGCAGCCAGCAGCATATCTGCAACAAAATGATGATGACTCCAAACAGGGAGCTTCATCCCAAGGAATATTTCAGGGAACCAGTGTTCCGTTGAGTAGTTCGGTCTTTTCATCATCAGCATTCCAGTATGATCAGTGCAAGTCTTCATGCAATTCCTCATTTACCAGCAATGTGTCTGACAATATTTCCGACTTCAGATTTGGTTCTCCCCTCAATTCTACACAACTTGACTACTTTGTCGATCCACTACCAAAGCATGAAGTGTCTTTGTGGTATCTTTGAACCCAGAGTTCTTACTCGGCTGCTGACTGCACTACCAAAGCAGGAAGCCACTGCATATCGTGACCCGCTCTAATCAGGTTAACCTTCTTAATTTAGTATATATGAGCATTATTGTAGATAAAAAAATGTAGTTAATCTGTGTGCTTTACTATGTTTCGAACTTAATATATTCGCTTAGTGACAGCAACTATCATAATCCATATTTTAAATGTACTTACATTAGTTGGCATCCGGTCTAGGAAAGTATTCTCAGTACTTGCATTGATGTCTTAAGCCTAGAATGTCTGTAATATGCAAACTCACTATGAAAGAAGCAAGTTTTGTTGAATAGCTCTACTGATGTCCAAATTCAATATGGTTTCCAACCTGTTTGTTGATGAAACCTCTGACTGTTGTTGCAAATGGCTGATGTTTGATAAGAGTGTGGGTGATGCAACACAAAATCGGTGCGAGGTACAGTAGTAATTGTATTCACTCTTGAACAATCTCAAAGATTACAGGAACTCTTATCTCACTTTTCAACTAAACTCTTTTCCGAGTATGCTATGGGGTACAAAAGGAGTGCATTTATGATGGTTGATACAAAATATGACTTTGTCCTCTAATTAATTGTTGGCACGTAGTGGTTGTTTTTGATCTTGGGCAATTTGGTAATTTGCCTCCTAGGTCAAGGTTACGAGGCTTACGAGACTGAAGAATATAATAATTATGATTGAAAGTTCACTGTTTTTGTAACCAAACATATGTTAACATTTCTGTTCGAATAATTAATTTTTTCTAAAAAAATTGTTCAAATTAGGAACGATTGACATTAGTCCAGATCGTTCCCAACACCATTTCAATCAGGAATGGTCATATATTAAAGTGTTCCTATTATGTAACCATCCCTCAACAAACAATAAAAATATTAAATTTTCAATATGAATGGGCATATAAATAATATTGTTTATGAAAATATTACAATATTCCACTGAGAAAATGAAGGAAATCCAAAAGACAGGGACTGTCAAAATAATTGACCGTTCCTAAATCCCTCCCAAATTAATTTTCCTGCCATGTGAAAAGTGGAGGAAAAATTACATCTAGGAATGGCTCTTAAATATTTCACCTTTCCTAGATTAATATAAATGAAATCGTTCCTAGGAGGAATTTAAAGAACACTATTCCTAAAGTAATACAATAAACCGTCCTACATGTACAAAAAATTCCTTGTTCACTTCCTAATTACGATATCTCAACATCGACGAGCTTAATTAATTCTAGAGAAAAACTTCTCCAACTCTTCAAAGCATTAGAGTTTTGAGTCTTTTCAATCCTTTATAGTATTTTAATCTTTCAGTTTATGGAGGTTTTCCCAACGAGTTAAGTCCTCTATAATATGAGAGGCTAAACAATTGTCTCATCCAATAGAGAAATAATGTCTATGTAATATTCTCTATATTTCTTCAATAAAAACAAGACTTCTATTCAACCTGTTTGTCCAAAATTCTATTAAGTTCCTCTACTGGAATCCCTTTTATGCCTTAAGGTAGGAAATGAAATAGGACTTTTCTGTTTGTTGCTGAAGGAGCCAAGTACCTGCGAACCATCTGCTGCGGTAGTTGGAGATATCCGTAAAATCGAGGACTTGGAATACCCGGGAACAAGGCGGTCGGAAAAAAGTATGAATTTATGAAGGCTTAATTTATTTCGGAAGCATGTGCCAAACTCGGAGCATGAAAGGGGCTAGGGTTAATTTTTCTCTAGAAGGACAAAATGGTCCTAAAATGGGCTGAAGGGCCAAAATCCTGAACATTTGAAAGATACAGGACTAAAATTGCCACCGCGAAAGTTAGAGGACCTAATTTGTCAACCCCTATACATACAGAACGAAAATTGCAATATTGTCAATCAATTTATGCAGGATCAAAATTAACTTCCGTTAAATTATTGGATGAAAATCGCAAATTTTTCATTTTTTTAGTCAGTACAAAAAAATAGCTCAGTGTTGATGGAAATTTACTAAGGCCAAAAACCGTCGCAGATGCATTTTTTGATGAGCACACATGAATCTTCGATGGATTTAAATTGTCAACATGACGTCCTTAACAAATTTGTCAGAAAATTATTGCAAAAATATTTTTCTATCAGAAACCGTCGTAATATGTCACAAAGTTTAATGCGTGTAAGTTTTTCTATGGATAATATTCACAGGAAAGCCCAAGTTTTTCAATAGATAAAATAAGAGGAAAGAAACCCACAACCTCTGAATGACAAAATATGAGTCCACAATGAGGTGCTTGCTGTTTACCCTGGCTTTCTTTTCAGACAGGGAAATATGGATGCACATTATTTGTTATAAAATGAATTCACAAATTAATGCACAAAAATAATTGAATTTGGTTCAACTCTATGGGGCTAGAGACATTGAATATCCAGACATATTACATGCAAGTAGGAATACACAACCTGCAAGAGAATCTTCTTTTCTACACTATATATAGCACTTCTACTCCTTACATTTCCCATCACTCAGCCAAGGCATTCAACATATTACCTTCTCATTCCTTCTTTCTTATCATTAACAGCTTGAAATTCACAGCCATGGGTGCCATCACTTATGATATTGAGATTCCTTCCTCAATCCCAGCCTCCAAGATGTTTAAGGCCGTTGTCCTCGATGTAGACACCCTTATTCCTAAGATCATGCCTCAAGCTATTAAGAACGTCGAAATCTTGGAAGGAGATGGCGGTGTTGGAACCATCAAGATCATCCATTTTGGTGAAGGAAGCCAGTATAAGAGTGCAAAGCACCGTGTTGATGCTATTGACACGGAGAATTTGACCCACAGCTACACCATTGTTGAGGGTGATGCTCTGGCGGGCGTTCTTGAATCAATCACTTATCATGTGAAGATTGTGCCGACAGAAGATGGAGGATGCATCTGCAAGAACAGGAGCATTTACCACACCAAGGGAGATGTTGAGATTAATGAAGAGAAGATCAAGGAAGGAAAGGAGAAGGCATTGCAGATGTTCAGGGCCATTGAGGCTTACCTTCAAACCAATCCTGATGCGTAAATCTGAACTTCATCACGGAGGCACCATCTGCCTATTTTAAGATACAATAGCACTAGTGTGATATTTTGTTCTTTTGAGCTACGTATTTTGGGTTTTCAAGCCTCATAAAGTTAAAGTTGTACCTCGTTACTTGATCATTTTAATAAAAAAATATCTTTTTGGAGTGCTAATTATTTGTCCAGAAGGGGAAAAATTGCAATTTTATGTTGTAACTTATGGCGGTAATTTTAGTTCTACACGAATTAATTTTTATAATTTTATCCTGTAACTCTAAAAATTTGACAATTGTGGTCTCATTTGGCCAGAATGCCCCAAATTTAAAAATCATGTGCTCGACACATGCATTTGTTCGGCCAATATACAAAAATTGCCATCCTTTTAGTAACAGGATGAAAATTATATATATATTTTTTTCCATTTTTTAGCCCATTTGTTAAACTCTACCCTTGGCACGCCCTATATTGCTGCGGCCATGTTGATTTGCAGTTTTTGGAAATTATATTTTTTTTATGTCCTTAATTTTATTAAATTGTGGACTTTATTTTTTAAAGGGAGTAAAAATAGGTGAAATTTTAGTAAAAAATAATATTTTTATTTTCTACTTCTTCAAATCTACCCTCGCCAAAGCTCTAGGTGGGCATGTTTATTTACAAAACTTGAAACATATATTTTTAAAGCTCTAATTTTCAATTGTTGTTATTAATTTATTTTTTCTATAAGGAGCAAAAGAAAAAAGGATTTCTTTAAAAAGTATGAACTTTTTTAATCTATTTGTTCAATAATATCCTCAGCACACCCTATTCTTAGGGCATGTTCTCTACAACGCTTGAAAATTATATTTTTATGACTTTAGTTTTTTGAAGTATGGACTTTGCTCATTTATTTCTCTAAGAGGGGTAAAAAGTAGGCGATTTTTAATAAAAAATAATAGGGATAAAGAAAACTTTAGTCCTTTATCTTTATTACAGATTAATTTTGGTCCTCTAACTTTGTCAATATTAGATTTAGTCCTTTATCTTTTAATTTGGCGTAAATCTAGTCCTTCAGCCTATTTTATGACCATTTTACCCTTTCATAGGAAATAGCTTAATAATTCATTTTCATACGCTTAAAAAGGCCCAACATGCTTTCGAAATAAATTAAGACCCCATAAATTCATGCCTTGCTTTGACCGCTCTGTTTTCGGGTATTCCAAGTCCTCGATTTTACGGACTTCTCCAACCACACTACTGCAACAGATGGTCCGCAGGAACTTGACTCCTTCAGTAACAAAACAGCACAACCCTATTTTCGTTTCCTACCTTAGGGCGTAAAAGGGACTCCAATATAGGGACTTAATTAAATTTTGGATAAACAAGCTGAACAGAAGCCTAACTTTTATTGAAGAAATATAGAGAATATTACATAGATATTATTCCTCTGTTGGAGGAGACAACTATTTAGCCTCTCATGGTGTAGAGGACTTGACTTGCTGGGGAAACCCCATAAACTGAAAATTTAAAGTACTACAGAAGATTGAAAAGTACTTAGAACTCTAATGTTTTGAAGAGTAGGAGAAGTTTTCTGATGTCCCCTTCTGCTTCATTGCATCTTTATTTATAGGCGTCCACGGACTTCAAATTCGGACTCCAACTTGGTTTTTGATGACATAATTGCTTCCATCATCATCTTGTGTTTTTCGAATGACGTCACTGCGCTCGTCATTGCCTCGTCCTTTCTAGCTATTGGTCATTATGGCTTGTCGGCCATGTGACTTTCAGCTGTCTTTCCTGCTCTACTGACAGTTGGTTTTCATCGTTTTCTACCGACAGTCTTATTTTCTCAATTTTTTATATCGTTTAATGTTTACTTCTTTTGGTAAAAAAATTTCTCTTCGGGTTTGTTTGTCGTGACCCGAATCTTTGTCCCGAACAGGGGCTTTTCTTGTTTTTCGCAGCAAGGGCATAAATGGTTATGCCATGCCCAACATGCAACATGTTGCACGTCTTCATCCTTGTGGACTCAATCACTGGCAGCTTATTTTCCTAAATTCGCATCCTCTTTTTCTCGAATAAGCTTTCTGCAAACTCGGTGCTTTTTCCTGTCATGAATTTAACAAGAACGATCCATTCATTTTGTTTGAGAAGATTTTGAACGGATACTTGACTTTGTCCATCTCCGTGAGACAGACCCATAAACCACAAACTCTTTTGGTAGAGATACTATCTTCAGTAATGGCTGATACCAAGGGAGCTTCGCCTGAGGCGGCTTTGATTTTGTTGAAAGCAACCATGTCTGGCCTCTGCAATTTCATGAAATAAAATGCTGCATGAGACCCCTTTCCCGCCGTTTCTGGAGCAACTGATACGAACTTTATCTCCAGAACGTCGCCTCTCTTTAGGTGGGGGTTATTTTGCCATGAATCAAAAACTGCCCCACTAATCCACTCTGGAAGTTTTGAGATTTCTGGAAAACTTGGTGACATAGTATGAACTGAAGCAAGAGCTCCAAAATCATACCATTCCTGAACATCTTCTGGTTTTGAACCTTCTAATATCAGACCCTATTATGTTTTCCGGATGTTTCGATGATGGTCTTGCCTGGGTTTACTCCTTTGCGGGAAAATTAATTTTTTCCACATACGTTGGTAGTCCTGCCAAGCAGAAGAAGATATTAACTCGTTAGTATTAACTTTAGAGGTGCTTGTTATCAGCCTAAGGCTAATCTCTCCCTCCTTAACCCCCGAGGTGCTGGGTTGACTTGAATCAATAGGAGTTTGCACTTCCTGAGACTCAATTGTTGTCGTTTCACCAGAGTTTGGTGATGGCCTCGTGCAATCGGTACTTGAATCCGATGCTACAGGTCTAGAGCCCTGTACTCTAAAGGAATATTTTGGGTCATGCTCCCTCACTCGTGAGTCATCCCCGAAGGTGACGTCTTTCGAATTGGTTCTCTTAGGTCGTTCCACAGCGAGGTGGATGCCAATAAAGAACTCCTTATTGCGACCTGGATAGTGTCTAGATCGGCTCTTTGAATTTGTCCGGTAACTTGGGCATTAACCGCTAGCTGTTCAAACTTTCTGTCAAGCTCCTTGAGGTTTTTCCAGAGGTGCCCGAGTCTCAACATGATGAAGTTTGCTTCAGATGCCTCCATCTCTCGTCAGGAAATCTGCAAGAACGTCTCATGAGATTTTATAACGACAATATTATAACAATAATATTGGCATTCAGCTTGCCATCTGATAATACAAGCTTTCTTTATTTTTTATTCTAATTTATTCTTTAAGAAAGCTTTAACATTAGCATTATCAACTTTTAAAGTAAATTCTTTAGCAAGTAAAAATGAAGGCTATTTTTTAAAAGCCTTCCAAACTGCAAAGAATTCTTTCTCATTGATGTGCCAAACTTTGGCCTGTTGTTCTGAGAACAACCCTCCTGTATATCTACAAGGTTCTTGCCCTGTAGTTGTCTTCTTCATGAGCACTGCTGCCCATCTGTAATCATTGGTGTCTGTATACACTACCAATTCATCCTCGTCCTGTGGTATAGCAAGCTTCGGCAGGTTACTGCAAACCTGTTTCAACTCACGAACCCTTTTTTTGTGGATTTATTCCCATTTCCAGTTTGAATTTTCTGTTTTTTCAAGAGTGGTCGGAAATTCTTTCTGTATCTTGCAAGATCCTTAATGAAGATACCTGCAAAATTAACAACTCCCAAGAAGCTTTGCAATTGCTTCTTGTCTCTGACTACGTCTGGAGAATTGCGGATTTTCTCCACAATATGGTCCTGTAACTCAATCCCTATTTCGTCAATAAGAATTCCTAGAAATTCATTTTTATTGACAGTTATAATGGCTTTCTTTTCAGAAAATACTAAACCTTCTTTATGGCATGCATCAGAAAATATTTCAAGATGTCTAATATGTTCTTTCATATTTTTGGATGCAATTACTATGTTTTCAATATAGACAAACATGAACTCAAAATAATCTTTAAAAAGATTATCCATTTTTCTTTGAAATATCTGGGGTGCATTAGCTAAACCTATTGGAAGCACATTCCAGATATATTGTACTTGTGGTGTGGAGAGCGCAGTAAATTTCTTTGATTCACTCTCCATCTTAATATGATAAAAACCAGATTTGCAATCGAATTTAGAAAACACTTTTGCTCCTTTGATGCAATCAATTGAGTGTTCTCTACTAGAAATGTAATAACCATCAAATTCTAATATTTTGTTTATACCTTGATAGTTAATAACCAACTTGGGTTTACCTCTCTTAATCTCACCATGGTTTCTTACCAGAAATCCAAGGCTACTGTAGGTAGAGACTCCAGGTTCAATGAGTCCAAGACTGATATGCTCTTTGATTATCATCTGCATATCCTTCTTATCCTCCATGTTTATCTTGATAGGTTTGTATTGAACATACTCGTATTTGCATTCATCTTTGACCTTCAGAATAGCTTCGATCTTGTTCCTATCCCATCAAGCCAGAGGATTTTCACTGAAGTTCCTCTGGATAAGTCTCTTGACATTATCAAGAGAAACCCTGCTCTCTTCGTTGATGTCTATCGATTTCATTTCCAGTAGTGCTTCTTTAAGGTTTAGAATTTCCTTCTCGGATTCGTTATAGAAGCTATCGTTGTCTATGAGTCCCTGCTGCCTGAAAGACAAAAAGACCTTACCAAATTTCCTCTTATCCTACATTTTTGGATGAGTTAATCTGGCATCACAATCACCGTGTTTGCTGTGAAAATTTATTGGCATTATCCTGTTAAATGACTTTTCTCTTTGTAACACCTGTATCTCACTACCACAGTTAGTAGTAAAGATTAACAGATTTCTTTGATTATCCTGCATATATCTTGCAAATGTTTGAATAAAATTGTTACCTAGCAAGATATCGGCTCCTGTATCATGAAAGTAAATAGGAGGTGCTTTTACCCTAAACCAGGGTGATCCAAATGCTCCTCCAATCATGATCTTGGCTTCTCATATTCCGTTATTGAGAATCAGGATTTTTTGCAAAAAATCCCTTTCCTGGAATAATGGGTAACGTTTCCCTTGCTTCCTTAGGAAAAATGCCAGGCTTTGCTGTGCAAATTTCTAATCCTGAATCAATATAAGCTGCAAAATATTCTGTCTTATATTGATCATACAACATACCAACAGATATGTATATAGAAAAGGGACTCGTTATTCAATCCTTATGGTAACACCATCAAGACTGAATTCCATTCCGTTATCTTTTCTTCTCCATGGTTTATGATGTTCGAGGAAACTTAACCCCAAAGTCATACTCCCATTTTCTCGTCCTGCAACACCTGCAACTAAAATTTAATGGCCTGCTATTCTAACATGCCCTCATATTTTCCAACAATAGGTTGCTGCAAATGGTATAAGTCATCACAAGGGAAAACATTTTCTTTCTTAGTGATGTCAAATATAACTTGTATTTCTTTCCATCCTTTAGGGCGATAAGTTTTACGTTATCTACCCTAATCTATTGAGGAGTTAAAACTTTTAATAACTCTTTCTCCTTTCCTCTGTAGCCTATAATCCTATCTTTCGAAAGAGACATACGACTACTAAACTCAGTTCTAGAGCTAAGTGTTTGATCTAAAACTGGGTGATCTTTTATAACAATATCAACGCCACCTATTCTAGGTATCCTAATAGGATTTGGTGTCATTACCTTGGTGAATTCCTTGAAAATTCTAAGAATTTCAATATACTCTTTCCTAAGAAACAAATTTGAATGATGCGTATCGGAAAGGGCATAAGCTATTCTATAAGTTATAGAATATGGTCTATTATCTTCTTTCATTAGATCTTTTCTTTTGAAATCTTGATGAAGGGTTAAGATTCTACTAAAATCTTGGTCTGCTAGGTTGTATGCAATCCTAAGATGCATGTCAAACATCAGTTTTCTTCATACAAATTATCTATCATTGTTCCAAGATAGCCATCAGTTTTCTTCATACAAATTGCAGTCTTTGAATCTTTCATTGGCTCGGGTATGGGCCTGTCTGAAAGTTCTTCTTGTAGGGGTTTTTCCGATGGATCTTGCATCTGTTCGTCTAGATCCTTGGGATGAAACCTTTGTCGGTCCTGTTCTCTGTCCAGATTTGTATGTTCTGACTTTGGACTTGGACCACCATGATCCGTCAGGAAAAGGTTCTTCTGGAACTCTTGGGTGGGGTAGGAGTCACTATTCTGCTTCCTCCTTTTCCTTGGCTCACTTGATTCTCCTATAATAGTTCGAAAATCATTGTTATCACAATAGAGAGGGGTTCGTTTGGATGCTTGATAACATCAATCTTTTAGTTTGTCTTTAAGGAAAGACATTCTTCGCGCCACTGAATGTAACTTTCCTTCAGGTACTTTGTATGACTGGATCAATATTTTCCTCCATGGACTGCATATCTTTGCAAAGAACATTGGAGCTGCTACTTCCGTTGCTACTCCACACTGGAAGAAATACTTGCGAAACCAATAGATGTATTCATCTACTGTGCAAATACTCCTAAGTTCAAGGCTGAAGAGAGCCTGTGCATATTCTCTAGCCTTTTCTGCTCTACTTCCTTCGAAGTATCCATCTCCGATGAAGTGTATCTTGATAATCCTTCCTAACCGGTCTGCTATCGCGCCTTTTGAGTCTCTGTCAAGGATACTGGTTTTAGTATCTTTTGGGATACTATCCCATCCGATCTTCACAGATTCCTCCAAGCTCAACTCCACAAGTTTTATGAAGTTTTCTTTGTCGAGCTCTAGGGTAGTTGTTGCTATCTTGATTGCTGCAACCCATTCGTCTATCAATTTCTCGGTATTTCGAAGATCGATAATATCCAGGTTCAGTATAGTACCATATAGAAGTTTGGATATTGACTAAATCCACGATCCCAAGTCAGGAGAAGGATTCCGTCAATTCTCGTAGATCTGCTTTCATTACCTCCATTATTTTATAGATTTGATAGATGCGATAATCAGATCTTCTCTGATTTTTAGCTTCGGAATCTCCGTGGCCTTTCCCTTCTGGTGTCGAAGAGGTACTGTTCCAAGGGCGTCCCTGATTCGCTCCTGTTTGGATCTAGATGTTTCAGGGCTCTCTCTTTGCTTTCTCTTTAGATCTGTAATTTCTGCCTTCAAATCTGTAAGATCCTTGTGTAGATTGGGATGGATCTTAAGGACCTCGTCCACCTTTTGGTTCAAAGTTTTCTTTTTTCATAGGTATATGGATTAACGTATGTCTATAGTCTTGAACTTTCTTTTGGATCTCCCTCAGATCTTGAGAGATCTTTGATGTATCCGGTTCGAGTTCCTTCCAATCAGTCATAATTTTTAGAACGGAAAATATATAGGAATTTACCCGTTCCGCTTCTTCTAGTTGGAATTCTACCATGGACTTCAGTGAAGTGTAGATGCCTCACTGCATTCCTTGGTAGCACTTGTCGAACTTCAAAATTTCTCAACCATTTTTTTTCTTCTTCCGACGTGAGACGTCTTGGATCAATCCTGTTGGAACCATTGTAACACTTGTCAAGAATTTTCATGAGAAATTCTCTTATCTGTATTTGCAGAATTTGGAAATATTCTCTGTTTTTAGAGTAATTCGAACTTTCGTTCAGTTCTATTTTTCTCTCAAAGAGTTCTCCATTAGTGGATAAATAATTGCAAAATATAATATAATCATATATTTTTTCAATAAACCTAAGCTCTGATACCACTTTCGCGAGCATGGATGAAAAAATAAAATTTTAATATAAATGGTAAAATAGCTCTTTAAAAACTATTCAAGGGTAAAAATGTTCGAAAATCTGTCTGTGTTAAGTCATTTTGAAATTTAAAGGATTAAATTGAAAATGCGCAAACTTAAAGAATTAAAATTAATCGTATGAAAACTTAAAGAATCAAATTGATCTTTCTTCCAAAATAATATTTTATAGTCTGCTTGTTTAGTGTATCTTCACCAAATTCCATGCTTGGGGCATGTTTCTCTATGAGATGTACAAAACATAGGAATTTTCAGTAAAAAATACGAGCAATTTAGGAAAAAATTGCATTTTCCGTCCTATAATGTAAGGGATTGAAAATTTTTGATCTTACACGAATTTATTTTCGCAATCTTATCCAGTAATTTTAGAAATTTGGAAATATTGGTCCCATTCGGCCGAAAAGCCCCAATTACAAAGGTCATGTGGCCCCACATGCCTTTTTCCTAACGAGAAGAGAATTTTAATCTTGTTGGAATGTAATTGATAATTAAGTCTTGTAACTTAAAAAAAGGTGGCACATTAAAGGCAAAATTCGCCAGCATTGTAAATTTGATCGGAATTTGGTCTCACGTGAGACGTACATTCCAAATTCAAGTCAAATTTGCAATTTCTAGCAAATTTTGTTTTTGATGACGTGCTAATTTTTTTAAATTGCAAGGCTTAAATATACCAACTTTTAAAATCACAAAGAGTTATCATCTGATTGAAAATCCGTCAGAATTAAAATTGTCATCCCTTGCTAAAACTAAAACTTTTCCATCCTTTCTTAACTTTTATTTTTTGAAAATGTCTAATTTCATCGGGGAAGAAAATCAAATGAGATTAAGAATCAACTTTAAGGTAGGGGGTTTGTGGAATTACGTACTGCTTTTGAGTATCACAACTTGGCAGGAAGAAAACTGAGTCTGAATGGTCTGAATGGAAGTTTGTTAGAAACTAAAAATAAAAGAGAGAGAGATCTGTGAATGAAAATTGTCCCCATCTAAATTTCTTCGCTGTACTACTTCAACTAACTTAATTTGAAAGATGACCCTACCAAAATATTTTAATAAAGTTGAAGGTCTATTAATGATGATGATTAAAGAAAGCATTAATCTTTGCAAGTAATCACAATCATACGCGCTAGTCCACAATGAGGTGCTCATCACAGTTTATGCTGCAGGCCCTCTTTGCAAACAGAAAAATGTCCATCTGCATTGTTAGATCAGTTCATAATCATCTACTTTTGTTCAACGATATTGGGCTAGAGCCGTTGAAAATCCCGACATATTACATGCAAGTAGGATGACAAGAATCTTCTATTCTGTACTATAAATTGCAGCTCTACTTAGTGCATTTCCCATCACTTTAACAAATTACGTTCCTTCTCATTCCTTCGTTCTCATCATTTCAAGCTTCAAAATCACTGCCATGGGTGTCATCACTTACGATATTGAGATTCCTTCCTCAATCCCGGCCGCCAAGATGTTTAAGGCCGTCGTTCTCGATGCAGACACCCTTATTCCTAAAATCATGCCTCAGGCTATTAAAAACGTCCAAGTCTTGGAAGGAGATGGTGGTGTGGGAACTGTCAAGATCATCCATTTTGGCGAGGGCAGCCAGTATAAGAGTGCTAAGCACCGTATTGATGCTATTGACACGGAGAATTTGACCCACAGCTATACCATTGTTGAGGGTGATGCTCTGGCCGGCGTTCTTGAATCAATCACTTATCATGTGAAGATTGTGCCGACAGAAGATGGAGGATGCATCTGCAAGAACAGGAGCATTTACCACACCAAGGGCGACGTTGAGATCACTGAAGAGAAAATCAAGGAAGGAAAGGAGAAGGCAATGCAGATGTTCAAGGCCATTGAAGCTTACCTCCAAGCCAATGCCTAAGAGCTAAATGTACAGCCTGATGAGGCACTGCGTATCTCCCTTATTTTTAAGATACTATAGCACTATTGTGATATTTTGTTCTTTTCAGCTGTGTATTTGGGGCTTTCTAGCAACATACAATTAAAGTTGTACTTTGTTAATCATTTCAATACAAGTGATTGTTTTCTGGATTGTTAATTAAGTTTGATTATGTTTGTGATTCATCCGAAATATTTAGGTGTAATTACGTAAATTCTTTATTGTGGTGTTGTAAGTCGTATTATAATTTACAGGGTAACTGGACGTTGCCCCTTAGAAATTGCAATATGGCCCGAATTTCAGCCAAATTTGCTACTTTGGGTTGTTATCATTTCCTTAATGCGCTATTTTATTGTTTAAATTACAGGCCTTAATTGCTAAATTGAATTACAGCGAAACCAAAATTTGCCCGCACATTTTTCTTAATAATTTGGCCAAAATTTGAATTTTTTGTTGAAAAATATTTCATACATGATGTATATTGGTAAAAATAACCTATAAGAGTAAAAAAGTAATTTAACATATATGAGGTATATGTTAATAAATGCAACCAACCACACAATATAACTTCCACCACTACTATAAATACCAAAAAAAATATTTTTTTAATCTAACTACTATTCATTGATAGTGACCACTCTTACTAAAAACCTCCCTAAAAAATCGTGTTTTCACCTAGTGAGTTATAGAGTCGCAGGTAAAATTTCTAGTTTCATCCCTTTGTAAAACCTCGACCACATCATTGGTGCCGTCTACGGGAAAATTTACCTCGACTCTGAGTATGCAAACCAGGTCTCAAGCCCGTGAAGTCCACGATTTGGATGTGATCCGCAAAGCCCAAGTGAACGGGGTGGAACAAGACCTGCCTCGCAAACAGTCACCACCCAGGAGGTAACCCCCCTAACGCATGAGCAAGTACCCCTCAATGGGGAGATTCTCCCACCACGTCAACAGTCTCCGTCCCCGACTCCCGGGAGAGCACTCCCTCCGGAAGCTTCATCCCAAGAATCGATGATCCAACTGACGCAAGAAGTTCTGCTAGCCTTGATACGCGACGCATCTAGTCGAGCTGCGACACAATCCGTTGCCTAATTTGTAGCGCGACAACCTGCGAACCCACCCCGTCCTTACCTTAGCAAAAGTTGAGAATTATCCTCGGCTCTCGGAGGAGGAGCAGAGGCGGGAGGAAGTGAACAACAGGATCTCTAGGCCAGTTGCACAGACTCAAGGTCAGAATCCCCACAATCGAGAATGTTCCACTCCTCCACCACCTAAGGAGCCGAGGATTCCTACTTGTCATTGGCCATAGCCCCTCCAAGACAGCCCTTTCGCCCCGAACATTCTAGCCGAAACGCACCAAACAGGCATCAAGGTCTCGAATCTATCGGAATATGATGGAATGGGAGACCCATAAGAACACTTAGATAAATTTTACGCCAAGATTGATTGGTACAATCTGAGTGACATGCTTACTGCAAGGTCTTTCGCACTGTACGCTCAAAACGTGTATTAGCCTGATTTAACCAACTGCCCGCTGGAACTATTTCCTGCCTCGAGTAATTGGTTCAGAATTTCTTGCATCATTTCTCCATGAAAAAAAAAAGTTCCGAAAACGACTGCATTTCTATTCACCATCCGCTAAAGGGAGGGCGAGATTTTGAGAGACTGCATGCAAAGATTTGTAGACGTAGTGCATGAGGTTCCCTATGTTAATCATGAGTTGTTGGCTAGTATTATTCAATAGAACCTGCTACGGGAAGAATCAAGGAGTCCATAGGCGGCAAGCCCCCTAGCACTACGAAAGATTTACTCGTGCGCTCCCACAAATACATTCGGATTGAGGAGTCTAATGCTTTGGATCCTTCCCTTAGCGGCAAAAGGAATGGTCGGGAAGAGGAAAAGGAGCCGAAAAGGAAAAAGGAATGCAAGCATGTACCTCCGGCGGTGTTCGCTCACTGTACCCCCTTGAACGCTCCTAGGGGGGAGATAGTAATTGTGGCGGAACAACAAGGGCTAATAAGTCAATGGCCGACAAAGATGAAAAATAACCTAAGAGACTTAAATCCGATAAGTATTGTCGTTTTCACTGGGATAGGAGACACATGGCGGAGGAATGCCATCACCTGAAGAATGAGATAGAAAAATTGATCCAGCGGGGAGACTTGAAGGAATATATCAACCACTATCCACAAGGACACCAATTTGATCTTGGGCTGAATGTGCCAACTCCTCATGACGATAATTATCTCACAGCAGGAGTCATCCCATGACCTAAAAAAGATCAGCAAGCCAAGAAGGAGTAACTTTAAGTTCACGTAGTGGAAAAAATTATTTTTTGGTTATTCACTTGTAATAGGAGAAAACTCGAGTAGTAGCTCAACATATCCTTCTCCCCTTTCGATTTTTCCTAAAATATTGTATTCCAAATTTTAGATATAGAAGTTAGTTTTCTTGTCATAGTCATAACAAACCAAATGAATTTAGACGTAGAGATTCTTGAAGTTTCAAGAGGACCCTAGAGGCAAAAATCGTTATTGCCATATAGGCAAAAGTCGTGATTGTCTCGGGATCCCCTAGACGGAACTTCATTGAGATCCTCCTTGATAATGTCACCCCGGAAACTTTACATCCCTTTGAAGTTGGTAAAAGACCAACTCTGGGACATGAAGTATCCTTTGAGGCAACATCCCCTTGTAAAAAATTCTTGAGGCAATGGCCCCTCATAAAAATATTAGACTCGAAAAATTTTTCCCCCTTCCAAAGTTGGTAAAAACCTACCTTCGGGACATAAGCAAAAACATCCCTTGAGGCAACATCCGATGAATATAAGTCATAAGAGAACAAAACAACAACTGAATAAGTGCAGCGACTATATCTATGAATATGGAATACTATCCAGTTACCTACCAAAATTTTCAACCGTATGGGTGGTGAAAAGATCATCCCAAGAGGCAACGTCCTTAAAAAAAAAAACAAAAAAATGATGCGCCGCTTCACCTTCTCTAAGGTCTTAGGGGGCTCCATCACCACATGTAAGAATTATTTACGGGGAGTCTCATCTCTTGAAGATGACGTTGAATTCCTCAAAACAAATAAAAGAATTCGGCCAAAGAATGAATAAACTTTGAACAACCTTTACTAATAGAGAATGAGAATGATATTGATGAGAAATACTTAATAGTGTAGTTGTTGAAGTTACCACTTTCTATCCTTTTGACCTGGGTTCAAAACCCATGGGACGCAACAATAGGCACCCCCAATGAATTGAAAACAATAAATGACTCCCCAACCACACTCCCATGTGTTAACTCAATTCAGAGAAGTGTTTACTCTCGGACAAAATATTGCTATGCATATTCCATCGGACAGCGGGGGGCTGTACAATTTATATTGGTAAAAAATATTAACCTACAAGGGTAAAAAAATAATTTAATATATATGAGGCACATCTTAAACAAATGCAACCCACCACACAATATAACTTCCAACACTACTATAAATGCCAAAAATATTATATTTTTTAACCTAAGTACTATTCATTGATAGTGGCCACTCTTACTCAAAAACTCCTTCGAATATCGTATTTTCACTTGGTGTGTTATCGTGTCGCAGGTAAAATTTCTAGTTTCGTCTCTTCGTAAAAACCTTAACCATATCAATACATATAAATACTTTAGTGTCGTTCATGGAGAAAAATATAATTTTAACCCCATAACTTGAGTTGGAGTTGCAACTCAGTCATCAGGGAATTCAATTTGGTAATATGCTTTACGATTTAAAGAGAAAAAAATGACAAATTGAAGGCAAAAGAATTTAATATAATTTTCGTCTTGTATTTTTTCCCTTTTGATGTTTTAATTTTTTATCTTTTTAGAGTAGAAAATAGGTCTTCTAACTTTTTAATTTCTTGGGATTTTTTGATCCTTCAATCACAAATATTGCTGAAAAAAAGTATGCACCCTACGCGTGCTTTTTTTTTTCTTTTTGATTGGGGGCTTTTGTTCCCATTGATTAATTTAATAAACCAAAATCGCAAAAAAATAAAATTATAGAACCTATTTACTACCTTAGAAAGGTAAAGTATTAAAACATCAAAATTAAAAAAAATATTTGACCAAAAATTTGCATCCTATTGGAAGGAATTGACCAATGAGAACAAAAGCCGAAATTAAAAAAAGCACGTGCTTTTCCGTCAATATTTGCAACTTACAGGGATTGAAGAACCAAAATCACGAAAATTAAAAGTTACGGGACCTATTTGGTTTTCTAAAAAGACAAATGACTAAGACGCCAAAATACAGATCTGACCAAATTTGGACACACATGAGGTGCACATACTGAACACTGGCTAAATTTGTAATTTTTCAACCAATTTTGTTCTTGATCTGTTTTTTTTTAGAATTACAAGGCTTAATGTGGCAATTGAATTTCAACAAGATAAAAATTGCCATCCCCTATAATTGTGGGATTAAAATTACAATCTTTCCATCCTTACTTTATGTTTTTTTTGAAATTATCCAATTTCTTTTAGGGGTAACCAAATGAGATTAAGAATGAAGTTAAACATAGGGGGTTTCTGGAATTATATATTACTTTTGAAGTATGGAGCAGGAAAAAGTCTGAATAGACTGAGTAAAAGTTTGTCAATTAGAAGACAAGTTGAAAATTGTTCCCCTCTTGCCCCATTGCACTAAATACTAATTCAACTACCTCTGAAGTATGACCCTACCAAAAGACTTCAATTTGAAGCTCAATCAAAGAAGGCGTGGTTTAAACTAATGCATAGATATATAAGAAAACCACATCCATTTCATAATGACAAAAACGCTAGCTAGTCCACAATGACGTGCTCACTGTATATAGCCGTCTTTGTCTGCATTGTTAGAGCAGTTCATAATTCCACAAAAAAGTAATTGACTTCAGTTCAACTATAATGGGCTACGACAAATCCGGACATATGACATGCAAGTTGGATATCAATCTGCAACAGAATCTTCTATTCTACACTATAAATAGCAGCTCTACTTCTTACATCTCCCATCACTCAGCCCAGCCATTTAACAAATTACCTTCTTTCTAATCATTTCAAGCTTAAAAAACACAGCCATGGGTGCCATCACTTATGATATGGAGATTCCTTCCTCAATCCCGGCCGCCAAGATGTTTAAGGCCCTCGTTCTCGATGCAGACACCCTTATTCCTAAGATCATGCCTCAAGCCATCAAGAGTGTCGAGATCCTGGAGGGAGACGGTGGCGTGGGAACCGTCAAGCTCATCCATTTTGGTGAGGGAAGCCAGTATAAGAGCGTGAAGCACCGTGTCGATGCTACTGACGAGGAAAATTTGACCCACAGCTACACCGTTGTTGAGGGTGATGCCCTGGCCGGAGTTCTTGAATCCATTACATATCATGTGAAGATTGTGCCGACAGAAGATGGAGGATGCATCTGCAAGAACAGGAGCACCAAGGGAGATGTTGAGATTAATGAAGAGAAGATCAAGGAAGGAAAGGAGAAGGCAACGCAGATGTTCAAGGCCATTGAAGCTTACCTCAAAGCCAATGCCTAAGAGCTAACTATATGATCTGAGGCACGTAATAGTGTGATATTTCGTTCTTTTGAGTTGTGTATTTGGGTTTTCAACCATCATAAATTTAAAATTGTACTTTGTTATGTCATTTCAATAAAAGATATTGTTTATTGGCTTGCTATTATGTTTGATATGGGTTGATTTAGAATGTTGTGGTATGGATTATCATATACTTTCGATATAAAAACCCTCTTATAAGATATTTTCAATTATCGATATAATATATAAACCTCTAATGAGATAATAAATATATTCAAAAGATAATATTTACTCTCCCCAGACATCCTTGTTTGCAAAATCCCAAAGAAAAATAGCATAACAACCAGCTGTACAAGATTTTAAATGCAAATTGGGCTAGAGACTGGCATATTTAATATTCTCATAACAAAAGTCTTGGCTTCAGATGTCATGACTGACCCACCTATTCACAAGAACGGCACGACTCAAACTCCAATGACTAGTCACTGTGATCTATCTCTTGAAAAATACGTGGCAAGGCGTGAGTTACCTACTTAGTAAGTAAAGTCATGCAATCAATATATATATATATATACGTTGCAAGTCAAACATAATACAATCATATCAACCAACCAATATTCGTCAAATAATACCAGAAGATATAAGAAATCACAAAAGCTCAAAATCATATATCAGTTTTCGACATAATAGTGACCTTTTAGTTTATTTTGTTAGGGCCTGCTTAACCAAACTGGAATGCATCACTCAATAGCTTTACCGGTTATCATTCTCATCTCAATCACTATATATTTTTTCTTGGTATCACACAACACAAAGCTCGTGTGATACCCCATTAACACTGATACCGCACAGTATACGACTCGTATGAGACCCCCATCACCAATTATATCACACATCACACTAGTCGTGTATATGTCACATCATCTCCACTAATCAATGACAACACGCAACTCCTCATTAATCATATCATTATAAGCCATTGCAGCAACCCCCCTCCCAATTAGGTAAGGCATCTTTTATTCCAAGTCACACATCAACATCATTAACTTCAACATTCAATTCCATTTAAAAATTATCTTCTCATTAATAATTTTCCTATTCTATTTCATTCGGCCATCGATTATACGATCATATTATCATTCTTCTTACATCGGCACATTACCACCATATATAACCACATAATAACAATTTCACGAGTACCAAGGTAACACAACAAATCCAATATACTATGTCCAGATATAAAGATATAAATCCAAATTCACGGTCAAATATATATAAGCAATCTATATATATAATACTACATATATAAATATATATATATAAATCAATTAGCTATACTTACCTCAAATCTCAAAGTACTTCAATTAACACAAAGGACTGCTCAACCCTCTATTTTGTCTTACGTCCTATAATAAAGTATTATACCTATAATCAATATATTAAGAATATCATAAATTCTAAATAAAATATTATATAATATTCGTGAATTGTCCGCCAATATTTTAACATTTCTTTTATATTGTAGTTCAACCCCTTGTTCCATTTTGTTTTAAATAACTACACTTTCTAAACTTTTCAAGTATATATTTAATTTAGGAAAAAAGATTCGAATAATCGTCTATTTATGTCCTAAAATTGTTTTGGTCCTTTAATTTTGACAATATTAGTTTTAGTCCTGTATCTTTACATTTTGCTTAGATTTGGTCCTTCAGCCAATTTTATGATCATTTTGCCCTTCTTTAATAATAAAGCATAATAGTCCATTTTAATGCTCTAAAAATGGCTCAATATGCTTTCGAAGTAGGTTAAGACCCCATAACTTCGTATCTTGCTTTGACCGCTCTGTCTCCGGGTATTCTAAGGCCTTGGTTTTACGGACTTCCTCCAACCACACTACCGCAGCAGATGGTTCGCAGGCATTTGGCTCCTTCAGTAACAAAACAGCACAACCCTATTTTGTTTCCTACCTTAGGCGTAAAAGGGACTCCAATATAGGGAATTAATAGAATTTTGGACAAACAAGCTGAACAGAAGCCTTTCTATTGAAGAAAAATAGAGAATATTACACAGATACTATTCCTCCGTTGGAGGAGATAACTGTTTATCCTCTCATGGTGTAGAGAACTTGACTTATTGGGGAAACCCCTATAAACTAAAAAATTAAAATACTATAGAGGATTCAAAAATACTTAGAACTCTAATGCTTTGAAGGGTAGGAGAAGTTTTCTGATAATCCCCTTTTGCTTCATTGCCTCTTTATTTATAGGTGTTCCCGGACTTCAAATTCGGACTCCAACTTTATTTTTGATGATGTCATTGCTTCCATCATCATCTTGTCTTTTTCGAATGATGTCATTGCATTCGTCATTGCCTCTTCCTTTTTCAGCTATTGGTCATTATGGTTTGTCGGCCATGTAACTGCCAGCTATTTTCCTTGTCTGACTGTTGGCTTTTGACATTTTCTACCAACAGTCTTATCCTCTCGATTTTTTACATCTTTTAATTTTTTCTTCTTTTGGTAAAAATTTTTCTCTTTTCCTTGTCCTGATCTTGTTCGGGTTTACTTTGCGTGATCCGAATTTTTATCCCGTACAGGGGCTTCTCTTGTATTTCACAGCAAGGGCATAGATGATTATGCCATTGCCCGTTGCTTTGGTCGCCGGCAGCTTATTTTCCCAAATTAACATCCTTATCTTTTCAAATAAGCTTTATACGAACTCAGTGCTTTTTCTTGTCATGGAGTTTAACAGGAACGATCCATTCATTTTGTTTGATAAAATCTTAAATGGATACTTGACTTTATCCATCTTTGTGAGACAAACCCATAATCCCCAAGCTCTCTTGGTAGAGATACTGTCTTCGCTAATGGCTGATACCAAGAGAGCTTCTCCTGAGGTAGCTTTGATCTTGTTGAAAGCTACCATATCTGGCCTCTGCAGCTTCATAAAATGGAATGCTGGATGAGACCCCTTTCCTGCAGTTTTTGGAGCTACTAAAACGAATTTTATTTCCAGAACGTCGCCTCTCTTTAAGTGGGGGTTGTTCTGCCATGAATCAAAGACCACCCCACTAATCCACTCTAGAAGTTTTAAGATTTTCGAAAAACTCGATGACATAATACGAACTGAAGCAAGAGCTCCAAAATCATACCATTCTCGGACATCTTCTGGTTTAGACCCCTCTAACATCCAAACTCTGTTATATTTTTTGGATGTTTCGATAATGGTCTTGCCTGGGTTTACTCCTTTGCGGGTAATTAATTTTTCCCACATGCGCTGATAATCTTGCCAAGCAGAAGAAGATATTAACTCGTTAGTGTTAACCTTAGAGGTGCTTGTTATCGGCCTAAGGCTAATCTCTCCCTCTTTAACCCCAGAGGTGCTGAGTTGACTTGAATCAACAGGAGTTTGCACTTCCTTTAACTCAATTCTGGCCGTTTCAACAGAGTCTGATGATGGCCTTGTGCAATCGGTACCTGAATCCGACGCTATAGGTCTAGAGCCCTGTACTCTAAAGGTATGTTTTGGGTCATGCTCCCTCAACTCGTGAGTCATCCCCGAAGGTGATGCCTTCCGAATTAGTTCTCGTACGTCGTTCCATAGCGAGGTGGATGCTAATAAGGAACTCCTTATTGCGACCTGGACAATGTCCAGATCGGCTCTTTGAATTTGTCCGGCAACTTGGGCATTAACCGCTAGCTGTCCAAACTATCTGTCAAGCTCCTCGAGATTTTTTCGGATGTGTCTGAGTTTCAACATGACGGAGTTTGCTTCAGATGCCTCCATCTCTCGTCAGGAAATCTGCAAGAATATTTTCATGAGATTTTATAACGATAATATTATAACAATAATATTGGCATTCAGTTTGCCATTTGATAATACGAGCTTTCTCTATATTTGATTCTAATTTATTCTTTAAGAAAGCTTTGACATTAGTATTATCAACTTTTAAAGTAAATTCTTTGCCAAGTAAAAATAAAAGCCATTTTTTGAAAGCCTTCCAAACCGCAAAGAATTCTTTCTTGTTGATGTGCCAAACTTTGGCTTGTTATTCAGAGAACAACCCTCCTGTATGTCTACAGAGTTCTTCCCTTGTAGTTGTTTTCTTCATGAGCACTGCTGCCCATCTGTAATCATTGGCGTCTGTAGAAACTACCAATTCATCCTTGTCCTGTAGTATAGCAAGTTTTGGCAGGTTACTACAAACCTATTCCAGCTCACGAGTCCTTTTTGTGTGGATTTCCTCCCATTTCCACTTTAAATTCTCCGTTTCTTTCAAAAGTGGTTGGAAATCCTTTATGTATCTTGCAAGATCCTTAATGAAGATACCTGCAAAATTAACAACTCCCAAGAAGCTCTGCAAATGGTTCTTGTCTTTGAGCATGTCTGGAAAATGCGGATTTTCTCCACAATATGATCCTGTAACTCAATTCCTGTTTCGTCAATAAAATTCCTAGAAATTCAATTTTATTGACAACTATAGTGGCTTTCTTTTCAGAAAGTACTAAACCTTATTTATGGCATGCATCGAAAAATATTTCAAGATGTTTAATATGTTCTTTCATATTTTTGGATGCAATAAGTATGTCGTCGATATAGACAAACATAAACTCAAAATAATCTTTAAAAAGATTATCCATATTAACTAAACCCAGTGGAAGCACATTCCAGATATATTGACCTTGTGGTGTGGAGAATGCAGTAAATTTCTTTGATTCACTCTCCATTTTAATCTGATAGAAACTAGATTTGCAATCGAATTTAGAAAACACTTTTGCCCCTTTAATGCAATCAATTAAGTGTTTTCTATTAGGAGTGTAATAACCATCAAATTCTAATATCTTATTAATACCTTGGTAGTTAAATACCAACTTGAGTTTACCTCTCTTGATGTCTCCATGGTTTCTCATTAGAAACCCAGGGATGCTGTAGGCAGAGATTCCAGGTTCGATGAGTCCAAGATTGATATGCTCTTTGATAATCATTTGCATATCTTTCTTGTCTTTCATGTTTATTTTGATAGGTTTGTATCAAACGTACTCGTACTTTCCCTCTTCCTTGAGTTTTAGAGTAGCTTCGATCTTGTTCCTATCCCACCGTGCCAGAGGGTTTTCACTGAAGTTCCTTTGGATGAGCCTCTTGACATTCTCAAGAGAAAGCCTGCTTTCCTCACTAATATCTAGCGATTTCATTTCCAGTAGTTCTTCTTTAATGTTCACAATCTCCTCCTCGGATTCCTTAAGCTATCGCTGTCCATGAGTCCCTGTTGCCCGAAAGACAAAAGAACTTTATCAAATTTCCTCTTATACTGCATTTTTGGATGAGTTAATTTGGCATCGAAACCACCACGTTTGCTGCGTAAATTTATTGACATTATCCTATTAAATGCCTTTTCTCTTTGCAGTACCTGTATCTCACTACCACAGTTAGTTGTAAAGATTAACAGATTTATCTTATTATCCTGCATATATCTTGCAAATGTTTGAATGAAATTATTATCTATCAAAATATGAGCACCTGTATCATGAAAGTAAATAGGAGGTGTTTTTACCCTAAACTAGGGTGATCCAAATGCTCCTCCAATCATTATCTTTGCTTCTCGTATTCCCTTATTGAGTATTATGATTTTTTGTGAAAAATCCCTTCCTGCAATAACGAGTAAGGATTCCCTTGCTTCCTTAGGGAATACTCATGGTTTTGCTATGCAAATTCATGATCCTAAATTAATATAAGCTGCAAAATACTCTATCTCATATTGATCATACCAACATATATGTATATAGAAAAGGGACTCGTCATTTAATCCTTATGGTAACACCATCAAGACTGAATTCCATTCCCCATGGTTTATGATTTTCGAGGAAACTTAACCCCAAAGTTATACTCCCATTTTCTCGTCTTGCAACACCTGTAACTAAAATTTCATGGCTCGCTATTTCTAGCATGCCTTCATATTTCCCAACAATAGGTTGCTGCAAATGATATAAGTCATGACAAGGAAAAAATTTTCTTTCTTAGTGATGTCAAATATAACTTGTATTTCTTTTCATCTTTCAAGGCACCTAAGTTTTACGTTATCTACCCTAATCTCTTGAGGAGTTAAAGCTTTTAATAACTCTTTCTCCTTTCCTATATAGCCTGTAATCCTATCTTTCAAAAAGGACATCCGAGTACTAAACTCAGTTATAGAGCTAAGTGTTCTATCTAAACCTAGGTGATCTTTTGTGATAACAGCGACACCACCTATTCTAGGTATCCTAATAGGATCTGGTGTCATTACCTTAGCGAATTCCTTGAAAATTCTAGAAATCTCAATATACTCTTTCCTAAGAAATAAATCTGAATGATGAGTATTGTAAATGGTATAAGCTATTCTATAAGTTATAGAATATGGTCTGTTACCTTCTTTCATTAGATCTTTTCTTTTAAAATCTTGATGTAATGTTAAGACTCTACGGAAATCTTGGTCGGCTAAGTTGTATGCAATTCTAGGAAAAATGTCACACATTAATTTTCATGCATACAGATTACATATCATTATTTCAAGACAATCATATCTTAAGTTATTGATTCTTCTATCCATTATCGATAAATGTTTTTCTGAATCAATACCTTTCTTAAAAAGTTGCTTTTATAACTACTTCAGTAGTTCGTATGTGGATCCATTTCATAGTAACAGTTACTTCTTCTCTAAACTTACTCAATTCTTCAAGAATTTATTCTTTAGGAATTAATTGCATCTCCATCACATTAACAGTAAGTTCCATATGTATAGCAAACCTACCTGGACTTACTTTGTAGATTATGTGATGCTTCCTTTGGTTCAGTCCTATCTGGTTCAGGACTTTCCCGATTCCTCCAATCCTAAATCCATCGTACGGGCTGAGGTTGGAATCTTGTCGTATGATTCTTTCTATGGTTTTGTTCGACACCGTCATTCTGGAAAAGAATCCTGATAGGCTTTTGGAAGTTTGAAGCCTATTTGCTTCTTTGTAATTATTCTGACTCGGTTGAAGATCTATCTAAATCAGTCTCTATTTCCTCCTCATAGACGCTTTCATCTGAAGGAAGATCTTCGAATTGGTAGATGGGTACCAAATTGCCATAGTAGACTGCATCTAGAATATCATCCGTGGCTTTAAATTTTCTCAATTCACCATGTGTCTTCGGGCAATTGGGCGATATATGTCCTTTTGCTCCGCAAGTCCAGCAATTGCAGTTCTTAAAACATTCATTGGCTTGGGTATGGGCTCTACTGAAAGTTCTTCTTGTAGGGTTTTTCCTGTGGATCTTGCACTGTTCGTCTAGATCCTTGGGATGAAGCCCTTGTTGGTCCTGTTCTCTGTCCAGATTTGTATATTCTAACTTTGGACTTGGAACACCATGATTTCCGCTGGGAAAAGGTTCTTCTGGAACTCCTGGGGTAGGAGTCACTATTCTGCTTCCTACTTTTCCTTGGCTCGCTCGATTTTCCTATAATAGTTGGAAAATCATTGTTATCACAATAGAGAGGGGTTCGTTTGATTTTACCGCTCAGTCTTTTCATATTTTTCTGGATGGATGCTTGATAACACTAATCCTTCATTTTATCTCTAAGGAAAGACATTTTTCGCGCCACTAAATCTAGCTGTCCTTCAGGTACTTTATATGACTGGATCAATATTTCCCTCCATGGATTGCATATCTTTGCAAAGAACATGGGAGCTGCTACTTCACTCTAGAAGAAATACTTGCGAAACCAATAAATGTCTTCATCTACTGCGCAAATACTCCTAAGTTCAAGGCTGGAGAGAGCCTGTGCATATTCTCTAGTCTTTTCTGCTCTACTTCCCTCGAAGTATCCATCTCCGATGAAGTGTATCTTGATAAGCCTTCCTAGTTGGTCTGCTATTACGCCTTTCGAGTCTTCGGCAAGGATACTGGCTTTGGTATCTTCTGGGGCATTATCCCATCCGATCTTCATCGATCCCTCCAAGCTCAACTCCACAAGCTTTATGATGTTTTCCTTGTCTCCAGGGTAGTTACTGCTATTTTGATGGCTGCAACCCATTCGTCTATCAATTTCTTGGTATTTCTGAAATCGATAATATCTAGGTTCAGTATAGCGCCATATGGATGTAGGGGTTGGAGCATGGTCTTTGCCCAAGGTGTATTTTTCGGCACTCTCTTTGGATTTCTTCCTGGATTTTTCTTTAGCCTGGTTCCGACAACCGTTGGAGTAGCATTAGTGTGGAAATCCGCACTATCTCATTGGTTGATCCTGTGGTGGATCATTAGAACATATACTTCCCTCCGGTGGTTGTAGTGCTGAAGTGATTTCATTTGTCTAGATATTGACCAAATCCACAATCCCAAGTTGGGAAAAGGACTCTGCCAATTCTTGTAGATCTGATAGATCCGCTCTTGTTACCTCCATTATTTTATAGATTTGATAGATGCAATAATCAGATCGTCTCTGGACTTTGGATTCGGAATCTCCGTGGCCTTCCCCTTCTGGTGCAGAAGAGGTACTATTCCAAGGGCGTCCCTGATTCGCTCTTGTCTGGATCTTGATGTCTCAGGGCTCTCCCTTTGATTTCTTTTCAGATCTATAATTTCTACCTTCGGATCTGTAAGACTCTTGTGTAAATTGGAAAGGATCTTAAGGATCTCGTCCACCTTTTGGCTCAAAGATTCTATTTTCATAGGTATATGTATTAACTATGTCCATAGTTTTGAACCGTCTTTTGTATCTCCCTCGGATCTTGGGAGATCTTTGATGTATCTAACTCGAGTTGTTTCCAATCAGTCGTTATTTTTGAACTGAAATTATGTAGGAATTTACCCGTTCTGCTTCTCCTGGTTGGGATTCTAACATGGACTTCAGTAGAGTGTATACGCCTCACTGCATTTCCTGGTAGCACTTGTCGAACTTCAAAATTTTCTCAGCCATTCTTTTTCTTCTTTCAGAGTGAGAAGTCTTGGATCAATCCTTTCGGGATCGTTGTCACACTTGTCAAGAATTTTCATGAGAAATTCTCTTCTTTGTATTTCTAGAATTTGGAAATATTTCCTAGTTTTAGAGTAACTCGAACTTTCATTCGGTTCCATTTTCTCTTAAAGAGTCTCCTTCATTAGTGGATAAATAATTTCAAAATGTAATATAATCATATATTTTTCAATAAACCTGGCTTTGATACCATTCTAGGCGAGTATTAACAAAAAATTGTGAAGTGAGTGCATATGGACTAAAATTGCCTTTTAAAAGTTGCATAAGGGTAAAATTATTCGAAAATCTGACAGAGGACTTAAAGTAAGCAATTTTGTAAGTTATTGGACCTAAAAAAATATGGGCATAGTTATCGGACTAAAATTAAAATTAGGCATACTTAGCAGATGAAAATAATACTTTTCCCTTTAATTTATCAACTAACTCATAAAAATTCATTTAATAAAACTCCTTATATATTTATAACTATCGTTTTTAAGAATATCCCTAAGTTAAATTATCATCAAAACCTCATTTTCTCTTTTTAATAACATAATATTTTTTAAATATAATTTTTGAAATATTTCTATGAATTTTCTATCAATTCCTCATTACTACATAATTTAATTAAACACCAAAACATATTATCACGCATTTGGTTAATAGGTCCGATCAAATTGAATAAAATAACTATAGTAATAATTAAATCTACAAAATATAAAAATTTACTTAACCAACTATAGCATTTTCAAATCAAACGGAATATTTAGTTCAACACCAATTTAAATATTCAAACTCATAAAATTTTTAGATTAAATATTACATCGGACAATATAAACTACTTTTAATAATAGACTAATTAAATAATATAATTATATAATTTTTTTAATATTTTTTTTATTTTTTTTAATTTATTTAATAATTATAATTACGTCATATTTAATTTTTTAATTAATATATTTTGCTCCCAAATATTATAATGAGCTTCAATTTACTCTATTCAAACTTTATTAATATTTCAATTGCAACCTACAATTTATTTACTAATTACCTAAATTTCATAAATATTCATCAATTAATCCTATAATTACGAATTAAAAATTTGTGAATGTTACAAATACAGTATAATACCCATGGAATTTTACTCTGGTAATAAACCAAAGTAAGTTGCAATGAATTTTTGAAGGGTCATATATGAATTTTCGATGGATGCAGATATCAATTGTCAAGCTGATGTTCTTGACAGCTCTGTCGGGATTTTTTGGCGAAATATTTTCCATCACAAATAGTCATAAAATATGTATCAAAATTTTATGCATCCAAATTTTTCAATAGTTTTTCCAATGGATAATATTCGTAGGAAATTTTCGACAAATTTACTTGTTTTTGCAATCATCGTAAAATCTATCGGAAGCTTCGATAGATTCTAATAGTTGTTCGTGGTCATCAATTCATAAAGTTCTGGGACTACATTTTTGACGGATTAATGCCGTTGGAAAAATTAAACTGGGTGTTAGAATTAAGAAAAGGTGGGAAGAAAGAAAATTTTCGTCCTATAACTTTGGTTTGAATTCACTTTGGTCATTTAGTTTTAGCAATATTAGATTTAGCTCTTTATCTATGAATTTTACGTAGATTAGGTCCTTTAGCCTAATTTAGGACTCTTTTGCCCTTTTGGTGATAAAGACTAATAGTTCATCCTAATGCTCTAAATATAAACAAATATTTCTTCATAAACCTAAACTCTTATACCATTCTAAACGATCATTAGCTTCGAGATTCAAAATGAATGGATATATATGGACTAAAATTCTCTTGAAAAGCTGTGTAAGGGTAAATTTGTTCCAAATTGGATCAAATAACTAAAATTAAGCAATTTTAAAATTTATCAGACTAAAGCTAAAATGGTTAAATATAAAGGACTAAAATTAATAATAAATAAACTTAAATGACTAAATAAATAATTTTCCCAAAATGGTGGGAACTAAAATTCAGAATAGCTTTAGGAAAATCACTCGGAAATCCACTGGAAATACTCTAATTTGGAGGGAAGATTCCAATTCTTTTAAAAATTTCTAACGGATTTCAAACAGTCCATTGTTATTCTCGTAAGTAAAAATAAATATTATTTTTCACGTAAAATATCTCTAAATCCGTCAATTGGATTTGTCTAAAATCTCAAGTTGAATAAGATGTTGCTAGTGCGATTATATCTAAAGTTCAAACCTCAAATCGTCGATCAAATAATGCATTATAATGATAATGATGACAACATACTTACAAGTGACTATTTTTTTCCAAAAAATTATGGTCAGCTGAATTAGCGATCACGTGCATGTTGTTTAGTATTTTCGTAAAAACATTAAGGGTGGAACCCCTTTTTCGCATTGTTGTTAAGTTACATGGCTAAAATTTCAATTTTGCCAAATCCCTTATATTATGGACTTAAAATTGCAATTAACTCCAAGAAAAGAGAGTTCAACTAGTTTTGAAAGACGACCCTACCAAAAGACTTGGAGTTAAAGGTCGACCAGTTCCTTGTCATAATCAAAGAATGCATGCTTCTCAAAACGCCCAAATAAAAACAGAAAAAGAAGCCTACATCCTCTTATTTACAAAATTAATCAGTCAACAATGAGGTGCTCACAGTACACTCTGAGCTTCTTTTCTAACATCATTGTCAAATGAGTTCATAATTTAATGTACAAGAATAATTGATTTTGGTTCAACTATATGGGGCTACAGACATTGAATATTCAGACATATTACATGCTAGTTGGATATCAATCTACACAGGAATCTTCTATTCTATACTATAAATTGCAGTTCTACTTCTTACATCTCCATCACTCAGCCAACGCATTCAACAAATAACCTTCCTTCTTTTTTATCATTCGCAGCTTGTAAATCACAGCCATGGGTGCCATTACATACGATATTGAGATTCCTTCCTCAATTCCAGCTGCCAAGATGTTCAAGGCCGTTGTCCTCGATGCAGACACCCTTATTCCTAAGATCATGCCTCAGGCTATTAAGAAGGTCGAAATTTTGGAAGGAGATGGCGGTGTTGGAACGGTCAAGATCATCCATTTTGGTGAGGGAAGCCAGTACAAGAGCGCAAAGCACCGTGTTGATGCTATTGACACGGAGAATTTGACCCACAGCTACACCATTGTTGAGGGTGATGCTCTGGCAGGTGTTCTGGAATCCATCACTTATCATGTGAAGATTGTGCCGAAGGAAGATGGGGGATGCATCTGCAAGAACAGGAGCATTTATCACACCAAGGGCGACGTTGAGATCAATGAAGAGAAAATCAAGGAAGGAAAGGAGAAGGCAATGCAGATGTTCAAGGCCATTGAGGCTTACCTTCAAGCCAATGCCTAAGAGCTAAATATACAGCCTGATGAGACACTACCTATCTCCCTTATTTTTAAGATACTATTGCACTAGTGTGATTTTTGTTCTTTTGAGCTTCGTTTTTCGGGTTTTCAAGCCTCATCAAGTTAAACTTGTAATTTGTTACTTAAGCATTTCAATAAAAGATAACTTTTTATGGATTGCTAATTAAATTTCATGCTTGTTATTCGTCCACGAGGGGGAAAATTGCAATTTTTTGCTTTGTAACAAGAGTGGCAATTTTAGCTCAATAAAAATTGATTTTCGTAATTTTGTCCTTTAACTCTTAAAATATGGCATTTGCAGTCCCATTTGGCTGAAAAACCCCAATTTTAAAAATTGTATGCTCGACACATGCATTTTTCCCGATAAAAAAAAGACTAAAATTGTCAATTTTTCAAAATTACAGGACTGAATTGTGAAAATCAATTTATGTAGGATCAAAATGACCTTCAGTTAAATTATAGGATGAAAAATTGCAAATTTTTCAGCTTTTTAGTCAGTACAAAAAAATAGTTCAGTGTTGATGGAAATTACTAAGGCCAAAAACCGTAGCAGGGCACACATGAATTTTCAACGGATATAAATTGTCAACATGATGTTCTTAACAAATTTGTCAGAAAATTATTGCAGAAATATTTTTCTATCCGAAACCACCGTAATATGTCACAAAAATTCATGCGTCCAAGTTTTTCTATAGATAATATTCACAGGAAAGCTGAAGTTTTTCAATAGATAAAATAGGAAGAAAGAAACCCACAGCCTCTGAATGGCGAAATATGAGCCCACAATGAGGTGCTTGCTGTTTACCCTTGTTGAATTGCATATTGTGAGAGGGAATTAGAGGAAAAGCAATTGGGGAGAAGGAAGTATTCTCCATTTCTGCAGAAATCTCTGTAATATGTTCTGTGTTACAGAGAAGACGATGACTATGCTGCTATATATAAGTCCACATAAGCTAACTGTCAACATAACAAACTAACCGCATGGATGATGAGCTGGCCCAATGACCAACCGAATAAATGACAAGGCTAGCCATATAAGTAACAAACAAGGAAACAAAGAAAAACGTGTTCCGCAAATGCGTTTAACGAAAAATTTTATCCAGCATCGAAAATGTCAATGTTTGTTGCATTTGCTTCCTCTGCTTCTTCCACAAACTGTTGTTGCTACTCAAATTGCTGTTGCAAGTGGAGATGACTAACTTCAACAACCCCCCACAAGTGGGACGGGAACCAAAGGACACTAGGCCCAACTTGGAGATAAGAGAAATGAACGTCTTCAGGGGCAAAGCTTTTGTTAATACGTTAGCCAATTGTAGAACACCAGGAACAAAGGACGGAGAAACAAAACCATCCTTGTATGCATTACGAACAAGATGACAGTCTAATTCAATGTGCATCGTTCGTTCGTGAAAGACTGGATTAGCGAGAATGTGTAATGCGGCCTTATTATCACAAAACAACTCAATCGACAAAGAAGTAGAAATGTTAAAATCAGAGAGAATATATGATATCCAACGAAGCTCACATACAGTTGACGCTAAACTCCGATATTCAGATTCGGCAGTGGATCGCGACACGGTGGATTGCTTCTTTGTTTTCTACAACACCAATGCATCACCAAGGAAGATGCAATACCTTGTAAGAGAACGCCGAGAGTCCGGGCAAGATGCCCAATCAGCATCACAGAATGCACGAAGAGCCAAGGAATTATTTGCTGGAAAATACAAACCTTGGGAGGGGCATCCCTTGAGATAGCATACTACATGTAATGCTGCTCTCCAATGCGAATCATGAGGCTAGTTTAGGTATTGACTTAGCTGTTGTACCGAGTAAGAAATATCCGGTCGCGTGAAACCAAGATATAGTAATCGTCCAACCAATCTCCGATAAGAATCAGGTCGCGAGAAAACGGGACCAGAACTAGCATCCAACTTTAAACCAGGGGGAAATGGACTAGATGCAGATTTTGCTTGAACTAACCTAGTGTCCTTGATGATGTCCATTACATATTTTGTCTGAGCCACATAAAGACTGGAAGTACTACGAGCAATTTCAAGTCCGAGAAAATACCTCGCATTTCCCATATCTTTAATAGTGAACAAATTGTGAAGATACTGCTTAACTCGACCAATATCATCAAGAGAGGGACCTGTAATGAGAATGTCGTCGACATAGACGAGCAAAGCCATAAGACCCGAAGATGAAGGTTTGACAAACAAGCAGTGATCATGGACAGATTGAGCAAACCTATAAGAAGTAAGTTTCAGAGTGAACTCTGCGTTCCACGGGCGCGAAGCCTGCTTGAGGCCGTACAAAGATCGTTGAAGTTTACATACCAAGTTGGGAGGAACATCATATCCTTCAGGAGGTAACATGAATATATCTTCTTCAAGATAACCGTGTAAAAATGCATTGTTAATGTCCAATTGTTGAATAAGCCAAGTGTGAGCAGCAGCAATAGCTAGAAATATACGCACAGTCACAGATTTAGCCGCCGGCGAGAAACTATCTGTATAGTCGATGCCTGCTATCTGGTTGAAGCCCTTGGCTACCAGACGTGCCTTATACCTCTCCACTGATCCATCGGCACGTAACTTAGTTTTGAAAACCCACTTGCAGCCGATTGCGCGTTTACCCGGTGGCAAAGAAACAACTTTCCATGTATGATTAGCTTCCAAAGCTTGTAGCTGCGCATTCATGGCCTCTCTGAGTTGGGTGTTAAAATTTGAGGTGTGGGGAACAAAGTATATTCATGGAAATAAATTAGAGAAGGAAAAACTAGGCTTTATTCATCTAAAAACTCAAGTACTTTATTCATCTAAACTTTCTCGTTCTTAATTCGTCTAAACTCCCTCATTCGTTCTAAAGGTACAAAGATATGAGACTATATATAAAGAATAGAGTCCTAACTAAGGAAGAAAACTAACTCACTTTGAACTATAATTGGTAACAAACTCAACAAAAATTAAATACTAGAATACTAATAAAAATAAATTCTAAGAACAAAAGGATAAGTACGAGCATAACTTAATAACTACAAGTAGACTTTCAACAGCCCCCCTCAAGATGGAGCCGAGGAAGCGAGGCCCAGCTTGCAAAGGAATCGTCCGAAGTCAGGAGTAGGTTGCATCAGGATGACAGCATTGTTATCGCATCATAAGGGAATGGGTAGTGGAACGGTAGACATGTAACAAAATGAAGGCTCAGAAGCCTAAAAAACCAAGGCCTACAAAGACCAAAGGTCACAACCACTTCACAGTTGCACAAATCATTCAAAGCCACAAAGGCTTATGGAACCATAAAGGTTCCACCAATATTAAAAGCCACAAAGGCTTATAGAACCACAAAAGGCTCTACCAATATTCAAAGACACAAAGGCTCATAGAACCAAAAACACTCTACCAATATTCAAAGCCACAAAGGCTTATAGACGAATTTCAGAGAAGGAAGAAAGAGATCATCAGCGTTCGGTTTTGTCGAAGTTCCGTTGATGAACGCAGTTTCATGCAGCGGCGCTCTAGGGTTTCAAAGCAGCGAGCAAGTATGTCAGTGACAGCGTGGTAGGGTTTCAAAAGTAGCGAGCAAGTATGTCAGCAGAAGCGTGCTAGGGTTTCAAAGACAGCGAGCAAGTATGTCAGCGGCAGCGTGCTAGGGTTTCAAAAGGCTCTCTTTTTCTCTCTTCCTTTTCTTTTTTTTTTTTGAAACCCGCTCTGATACCATGTTAAAATTTAAGGTGTGGGGAACAAAGTATATTCATGGCAATAAATTAGAGAAGGAAAAACTAGGCTTTATTCATCTAAAAACTCAAGTACTTTATTCATCTAAACTCTCTCGTTCTTAATTCGTATAAACTCCCTCGTTCGTTCTAAAGGTACAAAGATATGAGACTATATATAAAGAATAGAGTCCTAAGCAAGGAAGAAAACTAACTCACTTTGAACTCTAGTTGGTAACAAACTCAACAAAAATTAAATACTAGAATACTAATAAAAATAAATTCTAAGAACAAAAGGATAAGTACGAGCAGAACTTGATAACTACAATAGAACTTTCAACATTGGGCTCCTGCAAAATAGACAAAGAAGCTACAAACGATTTGTATGCAGAGGTATGTGTAAGAGACGAGGATGGTTGTTGAGCAGTGCAAACAAAGTTATTTAACCAAATAGGACGTTGAGAGACTCTAGTAGAACGTCTCGGTAATGGTTCTGAGGTAGGCAAAGTCGTCTCAGAGGAAGGCACTGAAGCAGACACAGTTTTAGGGCAAGAAACAAAGTCATCAGTGGAAGAGGACACTATAGGAAGAGGACATGAATGTGAGGGCTGTGAGACAGGAACAAAGTATGGGAACACTTGTTCATAGAACCAAACATCTCTAGACACAATGACATGATTGTTATCCATGTCAAACAACTTATATCCTTTTTGTGTCATGGGATATCCCAAGAGAATGCATTTAAAGGATCTGGAATCAAATTTAGTCCTAAGGGGCTCAACATTCGTTGTATAACATAGGCTGCCGAAAGTGCGAAGATGATGATATGAGGGGGAATTACCAGTTAGTAGTTCGAAAGGAGTTTGCCATTGAAGAATCTTGGAATGTGTTCTATTTATCAAGTAGGTAGCCGTAAGGATGGAATCACCCCAAAATTTAAGGGGCAATGAAGCTTGAAATAACAATGCTCTAGCAGCATCTAGGAGTTGTCTATGTTTACATTCTATTCTTCCGTTTTGTTGAGGAGTGTAGGTACAAGAGGTGTGATGTACAATTCCATTTTGTTGACAAAACAGTAGGCAATCTTTGTTTAAGAATTTAGAACCATTATCCGTTCTGATAACTTTAATACTCCTAGCATATTGAGTTTTGACCATAAAGAAGAATGACTTTAGAACAGAAATGACTTGGGATTTATGTTTCAAGAGGTAAGTCCAAAGAGAAAGGGAATAGTCATCTAAAATCGTCAATACGTAGCAGCAGTTTGAGATAGTGTAAGTAGTGTATGGTCCCCAAATATCTAAGTGTATCAAATCAAAAGAACTTTTGGATTGTGATTCACTCAAATGAAAGGAAGTTCTAGCTTGCTTGGCTCTATGGCAAACATCACATGGATCAATGGGAACAAAAATAGAAGAATTAGGTAGCTGAACATGTTTCATTACAAGTAATGGAATGTGACCCAATCTATGATACAAAACTTGAGTGTTACAGTAAGATTCAGTAGAATTAGAGGAAGAGTTACAAATCATAGAAGTGGAAGGGATGCTGCAGGAAATTTGTCTAACAGTGTATAAGTTCTTGAATCTATTTCCTTCAAACAAAATGGCTTTATTTGCTTGGTCCTGCAAGAGACATTCGGAATCAGTGAAATGGAAAATATAGGAAGTATCTCGACAAAGTTGACTGACAGACAACAGGTTTATAGAGAAGAAGGGAAGATAAAGAACGTGAGTAAGAGTAACAAACTCATTTAAACGAATTAGGCCAACATACGTAGCAGGTTTATAAGTTCCATCTGGTAAGTGTATGTGTATAGGTTGTGTGGGAGTTGTGAATGAGTGAAATAATTGAAGGTTAGAACAAATATGGTTTGTAGCTCCAGTGTCTTTAGTCCAATAGTCCAAGTCAATTCCTGAAGGTTCAGAAATATTACCAGCGAATTCAACATCATCGTGGCAAGTGAAGTTGGAACAATTGCTGATAGGATCTCCCACTGTATTTCTCTTTTGCATCAATTTAATGAGATCTGCCATCATTTCAGTTAGTTGCTTAGTATCCGAGGTATCTACAGATGTTGGTTTATTAGCTACTGCAGCAGCTGCAAAAGTCTTGCCACTCACTACCTTCTTCTTCTTATCACCCAATGTCTTGTACCATTCTGGTACACCATGGATTTGAAAACATGAATCCATCGCATGTCCAGTTCTGTGACAATGTGTACAAGTCAGGTTCCTTTTGTCTACATATGGTCTCCTTTTATTATGAAATCTGTCATCTCCATTCCTCCTGCCGTCCTTAGATACGAGTTGATAGGCCACATGTTGAGGCGTTGCAGTTGTTTCTGTGTGTATTTGCCTCTGTTTTTCTACTGTTAAAAGCATGGAAAATACTCGTTCCACAGTAGGCAAAGGATCTTGCATCAATACTTGGCTTCTCTCACTGTCAAAAACCTCATGTAACCCCATAAGAAACTGCATTAGTTGCATATGCTCATTTCGTTCTTCTATTGCTTTGTTCACTCCACACGTACAACAACCACAAAGGTACACCTTGGAGCAGGTGCCAAAACCAGTAGCTCGTTCCAATATTTTTTCAGCTTGGTTATGTAGGCTATTAAGGACAAATCAAGTTGGGCGATAGAAGAAATCTCGCACTGGATTTGATATATCATCGGTCCATTGCTCCTACCATATCGACCTTGTATTTCTAACCAAAGTTCACGCGAAGAAGTAACATACAAAAATAATTCGACGATCTCCTTTGAAATAGAGTTCCACAACCAAGATGTAACCATCAGGTCTACTCTACGCCATCGTTTGAAATTTATTGATCCTATCGTCGGCCTAGGGAACGTGTCGTCAATGAAGCCAAGCTTCATTTTTGTTCCTAGAGCCACATAAACAACACGACTCCAAGTTAGAAATTTTGTACCGTCCAATGGAGAAGTGGATAACGCCAAACTTGAGTTCTCCGACGGATGGATGTACAAGGCCTCGCGCTCTAGCTGCTCCGCAGCAGTTCTGCCGTTTTGATTCAAATCTGCCATAGCTCATCTAATCAAAGTGGAGAGGTAATACGAATCCCTGATACCTTCATATAGAAGGCTCTGACACCATGTTGAATTGCATATTGAGAGAGGGAAATAGAGAAAAAGCAATTGGGGAGAAGGAAGTGTTCTCCATTTCTGCAGAAATCTCTGTAATATGTTCTGTGTTACAGAGAAGATGATGACTATGCTACTATATATAAGTCCACATAAGCTAACTGTCAACATAACAAACTAACCGCATGGACAATGAGCTGGCCCAATGACCAACCGAACAAATGACAGGGCTAGCCACATAAGTAACAAACAAGGAAACAAAGAAAAACGTGTTCCGCAAATTCATTTAACTAAAAACTTTATCCAGCATCCAAAATGTCAATGTCTGCTGCGTTTGCTTCCTCTGCTTCTTCCACAAACTGTTGCTGCAAGTGGAGATGACTAACTTCAACAACCCTGGCCTTCTTTTCAGACAGTGAAATATGGATGCACATTATTTGTTATAAAATGAATTCACAAATTAATGCACAAAAATAATTGAATTTGGTTCAACTATATGGGGCTAGAGACATTGAATATCCAGACAGGAATACACAACCTGCAAGAGAATCTTCTATTCTACACTATATATAGCAGTTCTACTCCGTACATTTCCCATCTCTCAGCCAAGGCATTCAACATATTACCTTCTCATTCCTTCTTTCTTATCATTTAAAATTCACAGTCATGGGTGCCATCACTTACGATATTGAGATTCCATCCTCAATCCTAGCCTCCAAGATGTTTAAGGCCGTTATCCTCGTTGCAGACACCCTTATAAAATTAAACAAATAAAATAAATAACAACATTATTTACATAATAAAGTCGATAATCATAAAATAAGGCTAATATTTCCTATAATAATATTATTCACATAAAATTTTCAATAATTAATATTTCCAATAATAATATGATTTACATAATAATATCAATAATCATAAAATTAGACAAATAAAATATATAATAACATCATTTACGTAATAATGTCAATAACCTAAACTGAAGCTAATATTTCCTATAATAATATTATTCACATAGTAATATCAATAATTAATATTTTCATTAATAATATTATTTATAAAATAATATCAATAATTACAAAATTAGAAAAATAAAATAAATAATAACATTATTTAGGTGATAATGTCAGTAATCATAAAATGAGGCTAATATTCCCTATAATATATTATTCACATAATAATATCAATAATTAATATCTCTAATAATAATAGTATTTACATAACAATATTGATAATCACAACCTTTCTTCCCACATACAAACGAATCACCCATTACTTTAAGCTTGTTTAACCCATCAAGTGAATTTTTGTCAGTAAAATTAGTTAGTTTTATCCATTTTCATCTGTCAATAAAAGACAATGTTCATAGAAAAATGCGAGTAAACTTGAGTGGTACTATAACAAAAGATTAGGTGATAGGCTAAAGACGCTTAAAGCATTATTTGACCCATCTGTATATTGCAAAAAAGAACTACACATTTTTAAATAATTAATGAGTACAATAAGCATAAATCATGATAATATGTCCAATGTATAAGAATTAGTATTTTTTTTATTAATTATTAAATTAGGATAATTTTTTCCACAATCACAAAAATTAATACTTATTATAATTTGTTTAGATTATGTCTAGTGGTACACCACCTGTACCATGTGGTCGTGGTTGGGGTCGTGGCACACCACTTCCATCCGTGTTGTCTGATGCTTCCCAGGCTGGGGAAGCAGTCTTTTGACTACCCCCACCACCTGACACTGTTGGACAGTCAGCTGCTCCGCAGATTGTAGATAATGCTGGACGCGGCACCTAAAGAGGCCATACAGCAGTCTGCCACACCAGTGGCTGATCTTGCCCGTCCATGGGCTGATCCACCACTAGCACCACTAGCAGTCTACCCACCATCAGCGCGCCAGTATATCAGTCTCGATGACGCGAGGTAAATTTTTCTACGATTATTTTTAGTATTATTTTATCTGAAATATCACTAATTAACATGTCCTTTCAACTCTTACTGGTGCTTCCAACAACACATCAATGCGGGGTGTGAGGACACTATCCCCACCTATGGACATGTTTGAGGTAGGTGCCACCAGAGCACCAATATTTCTGGTACAAGTCTATGAAGGAATATACTTTAAATTAATTTGGTATTATATTATAATCTAAATTCTTTAATAAATTTTACTAATATTTTCTTTAATTTTCTTACTGTAGATGACCTCCTGGTGGAACTAAGATGATGAGTCAATGTTTTGGGTCATCCACATGTGGGTCGGCAAATACATATGGAACAAGTTCGCCATCGGACGAGCCTGGTCAAGCCACTTTGGCTGGCCAACGAGGTCTGGCTCCAACTCCAGGCATACTGTGCCAGCGCGGACTCCCAGGGGGAGTGCGCGAAGAATAATGCAAATCGGACGGTTAACCCCGACGTCCTGTACTGTGTACCACGAGGATCCTCCTCTGTCGGCATGCACAAGAGAAAGATGGTAAGTACATTATAGTATAATTAAAGGTTTATCATTATTTTATACATTATGCTAATTTTTTTATTCTTCTATAGGAGGCAGAGCACGACCGGCCGTCTAAGCAGATAGAATTGTTCGCTAGATGCTATAAGAAAAAGGCGAACGACAGGTGAGGTGGCAGTATGTACCATTATAGTTTTATCTTTTTTAGTATAATTTCGGAGTAAAGTACTAATAATTTTGTTTGTTTTGCAAGAGACGTTCCCGAAGCTGATGGAAGATCATTAGCCTCAGCCCACAGGCTTTGATGTCAATGATCGAGTAGCAGCTATGGCTGGCTGCAATTGGGGCAAGAACAAAGATTGTGTATTCGGCCTTGGTTTAGAGGCCCACTTCTCTAGTTGGACCTACACATCATCATCGCCACCTCAAACCGCGCCACAATCAAACCCGCGCCATGGAGGATCACATCGGCTGGCTCGAGATGATGATGGTCAACATGATGGCCATATGAAGGAGATGCATGTCAGCTTCTCGGCTGTCTGACCATCCTCAACTGCTCGACCGTCACAATTCATAGGCCCAACACAGCCTCCAGCAGACCCCATGGCGCTGAAAGATGATGAAATGGACGATGTAGATGAGAAGGGTTTAGATTGGATTTTATTTTTTTTTAATTTTGTAATCGAATAATAGTTTATAATAAAATATTTTTTCTAATTTTATACGTTTATTAATTCATAATTTTCATTACATTCCATTATTTCATACTTATTAAATTAATTAAATTCATAAATATAGTTAATTAAAATTTTATTAATTATGATGCATGCGATTTTAGCACTGGTCCAAAGTTCTTGGATCTTTATGTTAGATTTGGGGTAATTGAATGAAGCTCTTGATAAAGAGGACTTGAATAATAAAAAGCTAACTTTCCGATGCTTAAGTTAGTTTTGAATTTAAGAATAAATGAATATAAGAATAAAAGTTTGAAAGGGCACCGCGAGGTGCGAGTGGATCAGCTCGGGAACGCACAAGCGGAAGCGGTTAAAATAAATTGCGTAAAATAAAAAAAAATTGAAATGAAACCATGAACCCAAGGGGTGTACCCTTGGAGTTCCGGGGCATTCAATGTAGTTAATGAAATTAAACAACAATAAAATTAACGGGGCTATTGGTATAATAAAAATTGAGAGGAACATAAATCGTAAATCAAGAATTACCTTTTCTTTATTTATTTTGAACCTCCTTCGTTAATTCGTTAACCCAAAGTCTCAACGTAGAGACCCTCTTAAGTCGCGTCCACACCATACCGAAACTTGAGATTCCTCAATTCAATTTACTAGAAAAGAATTGAGGAGTAGAACACACCAAGTGTGCACAAGAGGGGGGTTCGGCCAAGTGAAATGATTGGGAGGAGAGGAAATTATTTTTGTGTATTCATTCATTAGCTATTCCTAATAACTAATACACATATATAAATACCTTGAATGGATGCATTAAAACATGTCTAGGTTCATTTAACCATCCATAAGGTAATAATCTTTTATTCCAAATAAAGGATGACTAACATGGCATTTTTCAAAAATGATTTTGTTAGTCAATAATTTTATTTTCCAATCAGTTCCACCAACTTAATCAATGGGCTTGGGCTGATTTTAATTAATTAAAATACCAGGTCCAATTAATTAAATCCAATTTAATTAAAGTCCGCTTAATTAAGTCCATCATATATTTAATCCAATTAAATATATGAACCCAATAAGCCTTTATTAAATAATAAGTCCAACTTATTAAATAATAAGGGCAAGTCCAATATAAATTAATCAAATCAATTTATCATTAGGCTTATGCATCCAATAGATCCCTCTCATATACAAGTATTTCAGTTACTTACAGAATTAATTCCCAATTAATTCCTCGTCCCTTCTCGGTGATTTGTATGTGACTCTTTAGGTTCACATTTCAGCTAGACTTGGGCTAGTGTCTAACACTATTATTAATTAAATTTAATTTAATTAATAATTCTTGATCAACCCTTGATCAAGAAAGTCCGTCACCATTGGTGTCCGTCTAGCAACGGTTCATGGCACTGGAGACTAGGCGAATTTTCATGTGAATGTTTAGGCTCCCGAGTCCATACGGGTATGGTCCTTCCCGTCTACTGTCTCCCAGCCTTCGTTCAAGGCATGAAATTGGGCGTCGATTGCCATCATGGTCTAGGCATCTATGCTTAATACTTGAGATCGCGTTACACCAAATTGCTCGACATAGGAACCTCCTCTTCCTATTCAATCAATGATTGTCGCCATAACTTTATAGAGCGTAGACATATCTCCAAGTGCATAGGATATACCTCTATCATGTTTTGACAGGAGACAGATCCTCTTCTTAGCACTCACCGTCCTCGCTAAATACTTTGAATGCACTAGACAAGGCTTATGATGTTCATGTGTGAGACACGATCACCTCTCGCACAAATCTAAGATACAATCATCGCATACACGTGACTACCGTGATTCCTCAAGTCTGAGGACTACTCCCATACTATCGGAGTTGGGAACTCAAGTCACCAATCAAGCCTCCGAGGCTTCCATATGACGATCCCAGCGAGTCAGTTCAATTGATTCGACACCTAGTCAATCAACCCATTAAGATCGCATAGACATCCCACGTATGTCGCCGATGAATTACGACACTTATCAAATGAATGCAACTCTTAATGCAAATCTCCACAGGACTTTTTGATGCCCGTTCTCGTGGTGCTCGACTTGGAACATTACAGACCGAGCCCTAAATAGTTGGTTTTATGACCGCCATCCAATGCGCAGTCCAACTGTTGCACGATTGTTCAGGCTGGTCTGTAGGCTCTGTTGTCATGTTTGACAAAAACACAAACATAAATGCAATGAGCACACAAATGAAATGCCAATAGCGAATACTCATTTTATTCACTAAATAATATTAGACAAAATTGAGTTATTGTCAGAATAGTTTACAAGCATGCCAATCTAATTGGCTTTTAGGACATCTATTCTAGCAATCTCCCACTTAACCTAAATCCAATCACCCATCGACCTCAAATCCATCTTATCCAGATGTCGAGCATTGGCGATTTGCGATATTGGCTTAGTAAGTGGATCTGCTGTGTTTTGTGCTGAGCTGACTCGGCCCACCTGACGTCACCTCTGCTCACTATGTCTCTAAGCAGATGGTAGCGTCTAAGAATGTGTTTGGAACGACGATGAGATCTCAGTTCCTCTGCTTGTGCTATCGCCCCGTTGTTATCGTAGAAGATAACTACGGGCTCAACAATACTAGGTACCACATCCAACTCCTGAATATAGTTTTTCATCCAAACCACTTCCTTAGCTGCTTTCAAAGCCGCTATGTATTCAGCTTCCTAGGTGGAATCCGCTGTGGTATCCTGCTTGGAACTTTTCCAAGCAACCACACCACCATTTAGCTTGAATACAAAACCCGATTGAGACTTGGCATCATTATCATCGGATTAGAAGCTAGCGTCGTTGTAGCCTTCCAATATCAATTTTCCACTACCATAAATTAAGAGCATATCTTTAGTCCTTTTCAGCTAGTAAGTATTGTCTTGAATGCGCGCCAATGCGCCTCCCCAGCACGTGCTTGATATCTGCTCGTCACGCTTAAAGCGTACCGATATCAGGCCTGGTGCACTGGAGAACATACTGAATGCTTCCTACGGCTGAAGCATAGGGGATGTTCGACATCTTTTTATATTTTTTATTAGTCTTAGGAGACTGTTTTTTGGACATCTTAATCCCATGCCTCATGGGAAAGAAACCTCGTTTTGAGTTCTCCATCTTGAATCTCTTCAAGAATTTCTCAATATACGAGGATTAGGTCAACCATAACATCCTTCTTGATCTATTCTATAGATCTTGATGCCAACGATGGTGAAGGAAATACATGGTTAGATCATATAGCTCCAGAAAAAAATAAAGTAGACCCACAAAATCGAGTTGATATCGTAGATTGCTCATGCTCTGGGTGACATAGGTAATTGGCTTAATAATCAAGTGGGAGATTATTCGAATGGGTGACCAAAAGCCAATTGGATTGGCTGTTTGCCATTGGTCAATGTTTATCAAATAATATTAGATTGATGAATATGGTAGAATTCATCAAGTTGATAGTGTATTCCATTGTACTTACCGCTGATATTGAACAAGGTGTCAATATCACAATGAACGCCCACAAATTGAAAACTTTAAACCCACGGAGTTAGGCTGCGCATAGGTTTATAGTTATGACACCAACTCTTGAGGATTGATTTGAAAAGTTCCAAGTCGAGGACCTCGAGATAGTGCATTGGGGGTCCTGTAGAGACTTGCACTAAGTACTACAACTATGTTTTGTCGGTAGGAGATGTAGGTCGTCTGTGCAGTTTTAGTGAGTTAGTTGACAAGGTAGTTGACTGACTAAACTGATTCATGGAAATCATCATATGGAAGTCTTTTAAGGCTTGACGGGTATGACTGGGGTTCTCAATCTGATAGTACGAGATTAGTCTTCGAGCTTGAGAAATTATGGCAGTCGTGTGCATACGAAGACTGTATCTTGGATATGCAAGAGGTGGCTGTGTCGTAAGGTATGGTCATCGTAAGCCTATCCAGTGAAGTAGGAGTATGTAGCAAGGATGGTGGATTGCAAGAAAGAATCTGTCCCCTGTTAGTATATGACAGAGAGTTCTCCTATACGCTCTAAGATGGTTTAGACTCTAAAAGTCTTTGGTCAAAGAGATTGATCGATCATAGATAGGTTTTCCAGATTGGATCAGTAAAGTAAATGCTTCTCGAGTATAAAGCATAGTTGCCTAGTCAAGAATGAGAACTGACGCCCATTTCCATGCCGTAGACGAAGGCCGACAGATGTTTGACAGTAGGACCGTACTCGTATAGACTCAGAGCCTAAATGTTGAAGCCAACATTCACCTAGTCTGTAGTACAATGGACCATTGGTAGACAGTCACCCATAGTAACGGGCTAGTTCTAGTTACGGGACGATAAAAAATAATTAATTAAATTAGATTTTAATTAATTGTGTTGGTCACACACGCTCAAGTCTAACTGACGATGAACTTAAAGGGCCACACACAAATTATTTTGGATATGATGTAACTAATTTGGAATTAATTTCAGAAGAAACGAATTAATTTAAATGCATCAAATTAATTAATGAACAGGAGAAAAAAAATAATTGAATCATTTATTTAGGATAATCTATTGGATGGATAGCCAAGAATTTAATTAATTGAATTAACTAAATTTTGGACTTAGCATTTTATTTTAAATTAATTGGATAAATTTAAATGCTTGAGCTAATTAATTTATGAATTGGATTCATCAATTAATTAGTAGATAGGCTTCTTTAATTAATAGATTGGATTTATTAATTAATAGGGATGGGCTTATCTTAATTAGTTGGACTAATTAATTACTTGGGCTTGAGTAATAAATTTAATTTATTAATTGAGTATATTTGATCTAGTGAATATTTAATTAGATTAAATATTCACATGAGTTTTCTATTGGGTATTTATTTAATTAAATTAAATAATAAACCCCATAAATTAAGACTTGGACTTGATTAATTTGTTGGACAAATTAAAAATAGCCCAATCCAAATATACTAAAGATCTAGCCACAATTAGAGAGTTACTTGCCAAGTGGCCAATTACCCCTTGAATTGGAAAAGATAATTGCAATTTTGATTAAGAGAGATTTTGTTGCTGATTATATAGAATTGGATTCCATGATAAACACTATTCTCAAATCGAATAGAAGCACACGTTTTGGGAAAATGTGAGATTCTGGCATCTATCAAAATCTCTTTCTCTCGCTCTCCCCTTAGTTTGGCCCACGGATATTCCTCTAGAAAATCTGAGAAAATTCTTCTTCTCCAAATATACTTTTGTATTCTCCTTCAATTAGATTTAAGTTGAGAGCCAGAGAAATTCGAATATACATTAATTAATAGTGTGATTCAGAATTTATTTTCTTTTATCGGATCTAATTCGTTTTAGCAACGTTTTGATTTTTCACGCTTCCGACGCGCTTCTCAGGCCGATCCAGCCCTTCAAGTGGCCCACAAACATCTTTATGGATCAAATCCAAAAAACCACTGGCAAACGTACTTTATCCAAAAAAAGGGCTTCCTAGTAATTTCCCTTTAAGATAGGACCCTCATGCTCGTAGGTTGTCCAAATTATCTATTTCTAAACTCTTTAAGTCCACCAATCTCTTCGGTATTTGTCAAAAGCATAATAATCAACATATAAATATGTTAGACAAGTGGCTAGAGGATAAACCAAAAAATATAGAAGTAAAATATGAAACTTTATCTTTTTATTTCTATAGTTGAGCAGCAATGTGGGTTGTTCCCTTTACGTTCTCCCGTTCACTATAGCATCCAAATTAGAACCCCTCTAATTTTTCCGCACCACACTAAGGAATAGATATAATTCTTTTTATATTGCCAGATAGAACAAAGAACAAGAAGAAAAAACAACTACAAACTAACACTATTGTTTAGTGCTTATGGAATGTTTTATGTTCTAACTTGAATCCAATTCAATGTAGAACAAAAAGAAGAACATTTTTGGACTGAAAAGAGAGCAAATTTGGTGGCTTAGGTGTTGGTTATACATGATATGTGTGTAGTTTTATATATTACATAAAATTAAATTCAAAATTCAATAACTACCAAGTTTGCCTCTAAGGCAACCTATACACGCACATGCATATAACTTTCAACCATGATGAAATAACTACCCCAGTATCTTCATCATGGTGAGGAGTTCAATCCTTCTTAACCTCCCTCAAATGGGCTTAAACTTCAAGAATGGACCGGACTCGATTTAATCAAATTAAATTAAGTCCAACCAAAGTCCAATCTAAGCCCAAACTCTAATTAATTGATCCACAAAATAAATTAATCCAATTAATTTAAAAGTGTTAGGCCCAAAATTAATTAATCTTATTAATTAATTCTTGAGCCATCCATCAAATGGACTATTAAATAAATGATCCAATCATTTATATATTCTCCTTGAATTAACTTAATCCAATTAAATTAATATATTCCTTCTCGAATTAATTTTAAATAAATTCCACCAATTCTATAGTGATTTGTGTCTGACTCTTTAAATTTACCCTCAACTAGATTTGGACATTGTGTCTAATTTAAATAATTAATAAAATCTAATTTAATTAATTATTTCTAATTAACCATTAATTAGAAATGCCCGTCACCATGGTGGTCGTCTAGCAACTGTCTATGGCACTAGAGAACAGGTGAATGTTGGCGTGAACATTTGGGCTCTCGAATTCTATACAGGAATGGTCTTTCCATCAACCATCTCCCGACCTTAGTCTAGGGAATGGAATTGAGTGTCAATTCCCATCCTAGACCAGGCAACTATGCTGAATACTTGAGATTCGTTTACTCTATTGATCGACAAAGAAAACCATTTTCTTTTAGATCAATCGCTATGGCCATAGACTTAGACAGTCTAAACCATCTCAGAGCGCATAGAAGATATATCCATCATATACTGATAAGGGATGAATTCTATCTTGAAATCCACCATCCTCAATACATAATCCGATTACACTGGAAAAGGCTTATGATGACCACATCAAAGACACAGTCATCTCACGCCAGATCCAAGATATAGCCATCGTATGCATGCAATAGCTATGATTCCTCAAGTTCATGGAAACCGTGTACTATCGGAGCTGGGAATTCAAGTTATACCGACCGAGCCTCCCAGGCTTCCATATGACTATTCCTGCAAGTCAGTTCAATCAGTAAATAACATTGTCAACTAATCCACTAAAATTGCATAGACATCCCATGTTTGTCGCCTGAAATACTGAACTCATCCAATGAATGCAATACTTAGTGCAAGTCTCCATAGAAGTCTCAATTCCTATTCTCAAGGTCCTTGACTTGGAACGTTTTAGACCAACTCTCAGAAGTGTTTCATAGTTGTCATCCAATGCGCAGCCAATTACATGGGTTATTCAATTGGTCTGTGGGCATTTGTTATGACATTAAAACACCGTTCAGCGTAAATAGTAAGCACAACAAACACATTGTGCCATAGAAGAATGCTTACAATATTCATCAAGATAATATCACATTCATAAAGATTGTTATATGGTTCCCAAAACTACCAATCCAATTGGCTTTGTGGTCACCATTTCTAACATATATAAGGATCAAATTCGTTTTTGATGAAATCAAAGCCCCATATGATTTCATCAAAATGCATGTTTCAGCTTCAGGAAGCTTGTTTGAGGCCATAGATGGATCTTTGGAGACGAAGACCTTCTACTCTTCTCCAACATAAATGAAATCTTCCGGTTGATTTATATAGATCTCTTCCTCAACAAAATCATTGAGAAAAGTCATTTTCACATCCATCTTCCATATTTCATAGTAATACCATGCTGCTATATCAAGCAGTATCCAGACGGACTTGGCCATAGCCATGGGTCACTAGGTTTCCTCAAAGTAAACCCCAGGTCGTTGGGTATATCCTTTCGCCACGAGTCTAGCCTTGAAGGTGATAACCCCATCAATAAAGATAATTTTTATTTTATGAAAGATGGTATCTCTCATTTGCCTTGTAATAACCATAAAATATTGATGTAAATCCAATGAAAATTAAGTGTTCTCGACTAAGAATGTAATAACCATCAAACTCTAATATTTTATTAATGCCTTGATAGTTATGCTTACCTCTCTTAATCTCACCATGGTTTCTTACCAGAAATCCAAGACTGCTGTAAGTAGAGATTCCAAGCTTGATGAGTCCAAGACTGATATGCTCTTTGATAATATCTACATAATTTTCTTGTCTTATATGTTCATCTGGACAGGTTTGTATCGAATGTACTCGTACTTGCATTCTTCCTTGAGCTTTAGAGTAGCTTCTATCTTGTTCCTATCCCACAATGCCAGAGGATTTTCACTAAAGTTCCTCTAAATGAGCCTCTTGACATTGTCAAGAGAAAACCTGCTTTCGTCGCTGATATCTAGCGATTTCATTTCCAGTAGTGTTTCTTTACGGTTCATAATTTCCTTTTCCTGCATTTCCTCTTCCTGCATTCTTTCGTCGCCTGAAAGACAAAAGGACCTTACCAAATTTTCTCTTATCCTGCATTTTTGGATGAGTTAATCTGGCATCTAAATCACCACATTGGCCGTGAAAATTTATTGGCATTATCCTATTAAATGTCTTTTCTCTTTGCAACACCTGTATCTCACTACCACAGTTAGTAGTAAACATTAACAGATTCCTTTGATTCTTGCATATATCTTGCAAATATTTGAATGAAATTAGTACCTAGTAAGATATTGACACCTGCATCATGAAAGTAAATAGGAGGTGTTTTTACCCTAAACTAGGGGGATCCAAATGCTCCTCCAATCATGATCTTGGCTTTTCGTATTTTCTTATTGGGTATCAAGATTTTTTGTGAAAAATCCCTTCCTGCAATAACGGGTAAGGTTTCTCTAGCTTCTTTACGGAAAACTCCAGGCTTTTCCGTGCAGATCCCTAATCCTGAATCAATATAAACCGTGAAATATTTTATCTTATATTGATCATACAACATATCAACGGATATGTATATAGAAACGGGACTTCTCATTCAAATTTTTATGGTAACACCATCAAGACTGAATTTCATTCTGTTACCTTTCCTTCCCCATGGTTTATGATTTTCGAAAAAACTTAACCCCAAAGTCATACACCCATTTTCTCGTCCTGCAACTAGAATTTCATGGCCTGCTATTTCTGACATGGCTTCATATTTTCGAACAACAGGTTGCTGCAAATGATATAAGTCATCACAAGAGAAAAAATTTCTGTCTTGGTGATGTCAAATATTATTGGTTAATTAAATTATTAGATTTGTTATATTTAAATATTATTATAGTTAATTTACAAAATTTCATTGGAATGATTAACCAAATACATAATTCTATATATTGTTGTTTAATTAAATTATATAGTAAAGATAGATTGATAGAAAATTCATAGAAATGTTCCAAAAATTATATTTAAGAAATATTGTGTTATTAAAAAGGGAATGAGGTTTTTAATGGTAATATAATTTACAGATGTTATTATAAATGATAGTTATAAATATATAAGGGGTTTGATTAAATGAATTCTTATGAATTACTTGATAAATTAAATGTATACTTCAGAAGCTTAGAAAGTGTAGTTATTTAAAAGAAAATGGAACAGAGGTTTGGACTTTAATATAAGTAAATATTGATGGAAAATGTACGAAAATTATATAATATTTTATTTAAAGTTTGTGATATTCTGTATATATTGATTATATGTACAATATTCTATTATAGGATGTGACGACAAAATAGAGGGTTGAGCAATCCCTTGTGTTAATTGAAGCATTTTTTAGATTTGTAGCAAGTGTAGCTAATTGAATTTATGTATACATAATTATATGTATTGGTTTCTTAGATTTGATCGTGAACTTAGATTTCCATACATGGATTTTTGTATATTGGTTGTTTATATATTTAGTTGTGGACTATTTGTTGGATTATCTTTATATCGGTGGAATTGTTCCTATGTGTTATATGTGATTGTAATGTATGGGATAATTTTTTAAATAATACAAAAATATTTATAATTATGTCAAACTCAGAGAAGCTGATTGTAATTTATCCTAAAATTTAACCTTAAATACGATAATATTATATATATATATATACACACACACTGGAATTGAACCGACGATCATTTTATTTAAATTAGCCTATTTTAATGGGTAACTTACACTTTTGTCCCTATCCTTTGGATAAAAAATCAAATTTAATTTTAATTTTTGAACTTTTTCAAGTACGATATTGATCCCTTATCTTACAAATTGTTTGATTTTGATCTAATCATTAAAATTGGGAGTAAAACTAATAAAATTGGATAACACAGCTGTGCTGGAAAGTTTAGCACGACCAGGTCGGGCTGTGTTGTTTTGGAGTGAGAGTTGGGAGTAGCGAAGCTCTTGCATCTGTATTTATATCAGAATACAATATGTTTTATGATCTAACATGTGTTGCCTGTTGCTGCTTGGAAGTGGTTTGATTTCTGAAGCAATGGACGAATCCAATGCATTTCCCCATCTCTTTGGTCCATCTCCGAGGTTTAGGACTCTTCCTCTATATGATTTCGTGAAGGCGGCGGAGCTGTCAGTGAGGCTTTAGTTTAGTTGATAAAATTTAAGCTTCATGACTTTAATGGTCATGGGTTCGACGCCATCTTATTCGTGGAATGTTGTTTCTACTGTATAGTAGATCTTGTCTACTGTAATAGTAGGTGTTTGTTAGCTTTTGTTTATTCGATATTATTGATCATGGTATAATTGTTGTAATGATTTTTGTTAGATATTTTTGTAATGTTTTCTAACTCTGTAACATGGCTGTATTTTCCAACTCAGTTAGTTTTAATCTCAATTTTAACGTTTTATAAAGATTGGGGTTTGTGTCAGGCCATTTGTTGAGTGGCAATGTGTTGAGGGTACATGAATTAGTGTATGAAATAGACACTAAACAAAGATTCCGTAACTTCATCAAACTGCACATGGAAAATGCTAATGGTTGTTTCTTTATGCGGTAGTACAGAAGCCTGAATTCAGCTTACCTAGATTACACTCTTCAAGAATGCGGTGGAAGAAGTTTTATTTCTTCTTGTCGGCGATGGGGAACAAATAGGATTCTTTGATTCAAAATATGGATGATGACAAGGTGATCCATAATCACTAGCATTGTTTATCTCAATAGCAAAATATCTATCTTGATGGTTTGATTAATTACTCGAGTACCATCCCTTAATGTATTATAATGTCCAATGTGAGGCTAAACTCTCTAATTTGGATTACACTAATGATTGCGTTGTTTGTACTGATAGTAAGCCATCTAGCTTTACAAAATTGATGGACTTTCTCCACCAATATGAGGCGGACTTGGGGCAACAAGTAACTAATGCGTAAAGCTCTTTCATGATGAGTAATTTAGCGGCAATGTGACAGATCCTCTAAGTAAAGAGATACACAGTTTTTCAGTTCAAAAAGCTGTCGATCATATATTTGGGAACGTTGTTACATAAAGGAAAGGTAAAGGTTGATTTTTTTGATGACGTTATTGTTGGAATCTGTGGTTCCACGCAACGGTAAGAGATGAAAATATTTTCACAAGGGGGAAGATTAGTGTTGATCAGTGTAGTGTTACAAGAATCCCACTACACCTCTTCCACATTTTTCAATCGTTAGCCTTAGTTCTTAAATGGATGGAGAAGCTCATGACAAGTCCTTTTTAGGGCTCTAACTTCTTGGTTTCCCACTTGCATTGGATGAGATGGTGGTGGCATTGTCTTTCCACAATGGAAGGAGGGCTCAGGGTTCTTGCTTTGCATGATATTATAATGGTGTTTTGTGGAATTTGTGGTAGTGGTTCTGGAAAAATGATTTTCTTTGGAGATGATGTTTCAGTATTTGCACTTTGGCATCCGTTGAATGTCAAATTATAGTGTCATGGGTCAACCGTACAGCGGTGACTATGACTTGTGAGGGAGGAGGCAGAACACCACATGTATTAGGTGCTTGGTGATGGCAATATAATTTTTTGGTTTAATGATTGGTTGGGGGATTTCGCCCTCAACCAGCTCATGGGGAAAGTGGAATGTGGCTCAGAATCTGTTACAGAACATTAGAATAATAACGTGTGGGATCTTATATAGGAAGCGAGTCGAACTCCCAAGAGGAATGGTAGATATAGTGGTTGTGGTCCAAACTATGCGGGTGAGTGTGACTGGTTGTAGGAAGACATGACCAACGATCGTTTCACAATAGCAATCCCCTGGTGTATTAAGAGTGAAGCAGGGAAGGGTCTGAAACTAATGGTCGATATTTCAGAAAGACAATTACGTCTATAATGTCGAGTTTTTTTTGCTACTGTTGAATGCCATCATCCTAGTAGACAAATGGATATAATGACAGGGTGTCTCGTGAACATCTAAATGTCAGTGTTGCACTAATGTGGACTCTCAGGTCCGGTCTTGGATTCCATTATATATCTTATGGTACCTATGGATGGAAAGAGACTCGGTGAAACACAAAAGTTGGGTATTTCCTAACAAACGAGTCATAAACAAGGTGCTAACATTCGTTCAATGACTATATGCAGTGGGATCGAGAAGGCCGTTCCACTGAAAAGCGAGTGAAAGTTTTTCAAATCACATAAGGTAGACTTGGTAAGAGTTGAGAAAATGTGTGCCAAACTATGACACCCAATAACAGAGACAAAAATCAAGCTTGCATCTCAGTCTTGGCTAAAATCCTTGAACTCTTATTTTGCAAGCCAATCATGCAGTCTAGCTCTACAATACTAAAATATATCTTGCCTCCTTGCTTTCATGCTTAGCAGACAAACTAAGCTGAGAAGTGAGTTGTACTCGATCTCCAAGCACTAACATTGA
>NC_026154.1:8295925-8336367 GCF_000512975.1 Sesamum indicum
TCTAGCTTTATATTGTAAGGGACTTCTCCGAATACTTCTGAACTTATAGCAGAGTAAGGAAGGCGCTAGCCTATAATCCCTCATTCCCTCGTGCACTTTGCGTCATGGATTGGCGTGCATTTTTTATGGAAGGCGTGGCACCCACTATAGCAGTATCTTGATAGCAACCAAGCACAGGTTGGCTGAACCTTAACACAGATAAAGGCAACACTACTGGTCGAGCTAGTGTGGAGTGCTTAATTCAGGATAGTGAAAGGACCATGATGGCCACTTTTAGAGATACATTGGCATGGAGCACAACATATATAAAGAGCTGGCTACCATGACTAAGGGGAAGACTTTGGGTTGAGTTGGACGCATAAATCGTAATTTCCATGATTCAATTAGGAAAAATAGGAAATTAGAGATTGCAACACATGCTCACCCAAATGAATAACCTCGCGAGCGGAATACAGATTCGATATAGCTACACCTACAGAGATGGGAATGAATGGGCCCATTAGCTACGGAAAGAAGCCATATGCACCGAAGAGATGAAGATTTAGGCCTTGGACGTACCCGACCTAGTGAACAGTCTCACTATAATAGACAAGGTTGAGATTTTCTTCTTCACATTTTAATGTGAGGAGTGGTACTCTAAAAGATTTAATTTATTCAAGGTAAATGGAGTAGTACTCCTTATTTTGTTTCAATTTCTTTGAGTCAATTCTTGTCCTAAAACATTCATTTTTAAAATTTTAATAAATGAGTAGATATGAATAATTTAACCCTTATACGCCTCCCCCCACTTCATTCTTGAGTCTGGTTATGGTATTTGTCTTCTGCCTATTGCATACTCAACTATGAAAGAATGACATATTCTTGTCCCTCTCATTCAACCATTGCAGCTTACTCCATTGCTTCCAATACACCTCTTCCTATACAAGCAAGACCTCCAACTCCTTCAATGCCTCCCTTTCCCCCTCCCTCACCGCTACATCCAATGTCCTGAGTCAATCTATTTTCTCCTCCAGTTACTTGATCCTCTGTGGTGGTGGGGGTCCTCCTGTCCTCCACTACCACTGAGCCAAACCTTCTCAACACTCCTCCAGCTTCTTACAGACCCCCTCCACACATCAGTGATAACCCGCTCACACCCAGCCTGATCCATTCAGAACACCTAGAAGTGAAACCGCTTCATCAACCTTATTGCTAGGGCTCCAGAGACAACGTGAATTCGACTATGAGCTTATATAAAACTTAGTTTAAGAGGTTTTTCTAAATATATAGTTCATTTTAAAGAAAAAATTCTATAAAAACCTCTTAATATAAATTATATATATTAAGTCCACTATAAAATCTTGTTAATAAGTACATTTCACCAAGTTTTTGTAAAAACAGTAACTATTAATATTTAATAAATACTGTTAGTTAATTTTCTTAGACGTATCTTTAACTTCAAAAATTCAAAATTACTAACTTAAATTTTTTTAATATATTTTCAGATTATATAAGTTTTATAGAATATAGTCATAACTTTTGATTTTTTTTGTAACTTCTGGAAATAAAAAAATTAAAAATAATTATTAGTTTTAATTTAAGCTTATTTATTATTATGTTTACAAGAGTTTAAAGTTTCAATTATTCACATAATATAATTGCATCATATTCATCATACAAAAGAAAAGGACTAATTTGATGATTTTACACACTTGATGGACTAAAGTGAGAAAATCAAACTTAAGTTTACCATTTTACCCTCCAAAAAGTCCAAATCGGCCAAATTTTGACAGAGTAGTGGTTAGAAGGACCAAATTGAGACAATAGCTAAGCTTTGGGGACGCTAAAGTCAATAAATAACTTAAGTGAATAAAGTGATTCTAGATGCAAACTAAATTCAATTATATTATTTACCCTAAAACTTATATATCCCAATTTCTTATGATGGATCAATTTTATATTCAAGAAGTTTCATTATTGCACTCTCATTCCACAACCTTTTTAGGATTTCCTTTCTTAGAGAATTGACGAACCAACTTCGATCCCCATTTAACAAAGAAGATTAAATCATCATTAGATTCTTTTCAAATTAAGTTTCTCATTGAAGTATTACATACACTGAGAGTAAGTCAACAACTATCATTTAGTCCATGTTTTAATTAAGCTTTGTTAGTTTCTGATACCTTATCCTATTCTTCCACCGTATTTTTAGGTTTCCCATATCCAAATTATAAATGAAAATTGACTTTCAAATTACTCCCTATTTCGATGATACCTAGCTCAATTGGTTGTATTTTAGCAGATAATTTAATATGTTAAAAAATTAATTTACTAATCTAAATATTGAATTATAATCATATCTCAACTGAAATTAGACTTATTCGATTAACAAATTTTGTGACAATAAGTCTATAAATAAATTAGTAAAAGAACCACAAGTATCTTCTCGATAATTAATTTATTACTTGTAGAATTTTTATCAGTTGTGGTAGGTGATGTCAACATTTCATGAAACCTAAATGTCAGTGAATGATGAAATTACCATTGATGCAATTAATTATGTCTGAATTTCATATATCAGACAGTAACATTTGCAAGTTGGGCAAGCATGGGAGGCAATGGATTTGCTCCTGCCTGTTGGTGAGCACAACATTGCTGCATGTTGTTTTGCCGTACTTAGATATTCTTCATCTTGTTGAACCATTGAAGGATTTGCAGGAGCTGGAGCTGGATGATGAGTGTCCTGACGCTTTAGCTTTAGCTTCAACGAGCACAACTCTAGATTGAAAAAGATTGAAGAAGTCCATGAAGTCGTATGTCTTCGTTCTACCTTTATAATGAGCATGATTACACTTTTATTATTTTTCTTCTTATTGAGCAATTATGTCTGAATTTCATATATCAGACAATAACATTTGCAAGGTGGGCAAGCATGGGAGGCAATGGATGTTCTCCTGCCTGTTGGTGAGTGCAATATTGATGCATGTTGTTTTGTCGTACTTAGTATTCTTCATCTTGTTGAACCATTGAAGGATTTGCAAGAGCTGGAGCAGGATGATGAGAGTGCTGACGCTTTAGCTTCAGCTTCAATGAGCACAACTCCAGATTGAAGAAAATTGAAGAAGTCTTTGAAGTCGTATTTCTTGTTTCTACGTTTATAATGAGCAGGATTACACTTTTATTATTTTTCCTCTTATTGGACCATGTAGTCCTAGTCAGCAAGTTAGTATATTAGTTCATCAGCTTTTTTACGTGTTAGGCGGGAGTAGAGTATTTAAATATGTTGAACTTCATTTTCTTCAATAGGAAGAAATATTTTCAACATACCACTGCTTCTTCGCTCTCAAACCGATTCTCTTTACATTTTTCTACATGGTATCAGAGCCTTCATTTTGAAGGTCTCAGCATACTGATTTGATTTGTGCATTCAAACACATTTGTAAACAATCAAGGAAATGAAATGGCAACCGAGGTTGGTGAAAGTGTTTTGCAAGGTGCAGAAAAAGATTGGATTGATCTCCATGAGAGATTAACTCAATCTCAATGAGATGCACATACAACTAATCACCTTTACATGAAACTTTTTTTAACAAAACTGAATGGAAACAATTATCTCTCGTGGAGATCCGCTATACAAATTACTCTAGGAACCTAGTCGAAACTTGGTTTCATTGTATCTGAAACCTTCGAGAAACTCTAAAAAGTTTGTTTGTTGAAGTTGCATAGGCTGTATGATTAGATTGTGGTTGTTCAAACATTCTCAAAAGATATTGCTAATTCTCTTATTCCATGATATCTGCTAAAGATTTATGGATTGAGCTTAAAGCTATATATGGAGATAGTAATGGTCCAATGATCTATAAAATCCAGCAAGGAATCGCTTCAAGTTCATAATGTAGTCTATAGTCACTCCATACTACACAAGATCTTAAAAAAAGAAATACTATGGGGTGAATACTATATTTGGTGGTTGCATCTAGCTGAGCATGTGGTAGTTTCACATGTGATATATGTACATAAATTGCTAAGTTAAACACTTCGAATCAACTAGTTAAGCTTTTTATTGTTGCTTACCAATGATTTTGATCATGTGCATAGCCAAATTTCACTATTGGAGTCACTGCCTCAGGTGTCAAAGGCGTATTCTGTTGTAATCCAAGTTGAGAAAAAAAGATCAGTTAATGAAGGACTGGTTGCTACAACTGAGGGTGCAGTTTTTCAGGTTAAAAGTAAGGATGTTGTGAGGAAATTTGGTGTTAAAACTAAGTTGTTTACTGATAAAAGAATCTACTCTGTGGGAACTGTTAGAAATCTGGATATACAAAGTAAACATACTTCAAAATTCATGGTATACTTGATTGGTATAACCAAATGATAGACAAAAAGATGATAGGTGTTGCAGTCAAAAGACTTACTACTACGGTTGATAATGGAGCTAAAGGAGTTGTACAATCTCCAGAGTTGAATGAGCTCTTATAGTTATGAAGGATGATGAAACAAAGGACTCCAATAAACCCTATTAGAGTCAATTTTGCACAACTGAAGGACTTTACAGGTAACACTTTTAGTCTTAGCATATTCGACTTGAATTCATGGATAATTGATATTGGAGCAACTAGTCACATATATGCCAATATCACTATGTTCCAATCTTATTATAAACTAAAGCTTCACCATTTGATTTATTTTCCTAATGGTTCCCAAAGGCATGTTGCATTTGTGGGAAATGTGAAGCTTTCTACCACTACCTTGCTTATTAATGTGTTTTACATTCCTGATTTCAAAGTTAATATTCTGTTAATGAGCCAACTGTGCAACTCTTTGCCATTCAAATTTGATCAATCATATTGCATTTTGTAGGACCAAGCAACAAAAGAAACCTTGGACATAGTGAGAAAATTTCAAAGCTTGTACATCTTGAATGCCTCCTCCGATGTTTCGATAGTTTCCGCATTGCCTTTAGCCAATACGGTTTGTTTAGTTAATTCTAGTGCCTCATGTTGTAGTAAACTTTGGCATAAACACCCTGGATGCTTTGTATACAAGTAATGAAGCACATATCTTCCATTAAGTTGCCTTTTGAGAGTGATACACATCCATGCAACATATGTCCTGTTGTAAAACAAACTAGATTAACTTTTGCTATGAGCGATTCTCATACTCCATATATGTTTGACCTTATCCACTTGGATATACAAGGACCATATCAACAACATACCATTTCTGGATATAGTTGTGTTCAACAATAGTGGATGATTTCAATAAGGCCACTTGGACCTACTTGATGAAACATAAATCCAAAAATCTATTCTCTTTTAACCAATTTTTTAGCTTGATCCTTACTCAATTCAATGTTAAAGTTAAAAAAGTTAAGACAAACAATGGGTCTAAGGTCTTGAGAAATCAAATTTGGTCCCTTCTACATACACTTAATATAATACATCAAGGTCTTGTCTATATACACCTCAACAAAAGGTGAGGACTGAGAGAAAACATAAACATCTTCTTAATATAGCAACATGCTTTACATCCCAAGTAATTTTGGGGTGATTCCGTCCTTACAACAACATACTTGATCAATAGAATTCCATCTTATACCTTAGGTTGGAAGACCTCTTCTGAGCTACTTCTTGATTATAACCTACTTATGATCATGTTCGAATGTTTAAGTGTCTTTGTTTTTCCACTAATGTTGATCCAAATAGAACCAAATTCAATCGAAGAGAAAATGAATGTATTATGATTCGTTATGCTCCCCATTGAAAGGCCTATAAATTGTTTTATATGAATTCACACACTACCTTCATGTATAGGGATGTTATATTTCATGAACATCCATTTCCCATATAAATCTATTTCCCTAGCACCTATCCCAAGTCCCATACCTACTGATCCTCTTTCTGCTGATGGTAATGATGACATTACATTGCCTACACGCTTCAATACTCTTGCAATATCCACATTTACCTCCAACTCTCCTATAATATCTCATCCTTACTTTCATTCCACCTCATCAACCAACTCATCTTCTCAACTACCTATCCATAGATCGTCTATAATTACCACCATTTACACAAATCACCCCTACTTTTGAAAGAATTACATGTACATCCCACAAAAAATATAAATATCATCACTGATGCTACCCTTTTTTTTTTGTTGTCAGGGTGGTTTCTATAATTATGCAAAAGGCAGAGGTGGTTTGTGTAAAGAACTCATATATCAAGTGGTGTGGATGTAAGTCCAAAAAGATGTATCCAACTTATTTTTTTTCGTTTACCTTGCCAAACAAAGATGAAAAAGTAAAATAATCGCCCACCTGGGTGCTGCACCTTCCTTACCACTAGCCTCCTAAGTTCCATTATTTGGCCTCACTAGGAGTTGAGAATCAATATGCATAATATTTCTATTACCTTCAATAATAAGAAATTCAATTTTTTCTTTTTAATTTCTTGGTTTTTGGCTTCGTCTAAGTTCAATGGCAGCGTCAACCAACTTCCTTTTATTGTCAAATTGAGAAAAGGATCCACTATTGGTACTTGAGCAGGATGAACAATATAATCTCCGACGAATATTTTCAAAAAAATCTACATCTCTTGATTTTATAATTTGCATTTGAATCCTAGTCCAAAAGTCTATAATTTTTTTAATTTTCAGCATACCTACAAATACAGTTTTTATAACTTTTGGTCCTAATTTTTTTTCTAGGATAAAAAATTCTATAATTTTGTTCTAGAACGTTTGGCAACAACAACTTCTTTCCAAAAGAAAACTACATTTTAACATTTCCTTTTAGAAGAATCGTTGTTGTATTCGCATGTTCCTCAAAACTTGTCCTTTTGCAGCACCTTCATAGCACTTGAACTGATTCTTGTCATTAGAAAAACAACAGGTAGCTCCAGAACCATACTATCAATTAAAACTTAACTATTGTAATTATATTCAATTCAGTGCCCATACCAGTGTACAAGTTTGGAACCATTGCAATAATCTCGTCAACATTGGTTTCAACCACTTGTACATTAGGTGTTTCTTCCTTCTTTTGTTTCTTTATGAAGGGACAATGTTTCTCGATATAGACAATGTTTCTCAATATACCCTTTCTTCCTACAATTGTAACACGTGACATGATCCTCGGTATTTCTATTAGAAGACTTTCTTTTCTTTCCTATAAACTTGATTGTACTTGATTTATCTTATCTTGAACTCGACGTTTCTATTCTTTTGGGAGATTTTCATTAATTGATCAATAGAAAAATCTTTTGTGTAACGCAATAACTTTTTCCATAGTTATTCCAACTTAGAGGAAGTTTTCCCAGTAATTGCCCCTACTAGATCCATAATAGACGAACCAGCACGCATGAAAAATTCAAAGTATTTTATAGTAAGAAACTTCCAGAGGTTTATGCTGTTGCTCCTGGACATGTCTGCAAACTCAATAGTTCACTATATGATGGAAGAACAAGAAATCAAATAAGTGTTATTAAATTAACATTTTGATCTTCTTGATTTTTCTTTAATCCAAAGAAAAAATGATGGAGAGAAAAAAGTGAGAAATCGAGGCTAAGGAGGAGAGTTGTATTTGGCTTCTTGAGATTTAAGGATATGTATATATGACCTAGTCAAAGTCCTCCAAGGCCTTGGGCTTGTGTTCAATGGATCGGGCTCAATTTAATTAAAATTAAATGAAGCTTATGGCTAATGGACATTAATTAAATCAAATTCAATTACAAGAAACAAAATTAAGCTCCATATCTTTTAATCTAATTAAAAGATCCAAGCCCTTTATCTCTCTTTCAATTTATAAAGTCAATTTATAAATTGAAGTCCAAATAAGTTAATCCAATTAATTTAAGGACTAACAAAAAAATTTAATTAATTCAATTGATTAAATTTCAAGTCATCCATCCAATCGATTGGTCTAAATAAATGTTCCAATCATTTATTCACTCGAAGAATTAATTTAATTCAATTAAATAAATTCAATTCTTCTGAAATTAATTCTAGATTAATTCCATCCCATTCTAGTGGTAAGTGTGTGACTCTTTAGGTTCACCTTCAACTAAACTTGGGCGCGTGTAACCACTTCAATTAATTAAATTAAATTAAATCAATTATTTTTTATTAACCAATAACCAGAAATAGCCGATTATCATGGGTGATAGTCTAGCAACACTCCATGGCACTAGAGATTATATGAATAGTGGCGTGAGTATTTAGGTTTCGAGTCTCAACGAGTACGACCCTTCCATCAACCGTCTCCTGGCCTTATTTTGGGGTATAGAATTTGTAGCACCCCCTACTCGCTACATCTAATTATCATTGTTCCATCCTCTCTTTAATTACAATTCATATTATAAGTAATCTCTTCTTAACCCATACAATTCTCATTTATCAATATAATATATATATATATATATATATATCACAAAAGATAATAGATATCATCAAAAGTTTATATATACTACCACCAAATGTCTTCATGTACATAGTCTCAAGGAAAGTAGTACCACAACTTTAAATACAACCCTGATAAAAGACCAAAATATTTAACAACCCAATTGTCAAAACTCTTGCTTCAGATGCCACGGCTGACCCACCTAATGAGAAGACGACGGTGCAGCTCAAAGTTCACTGTGGCTAGTCAAGGTGATCTATTCCCTGAAAAGTACGTGGCAAGGAATGAGTTGCCTACTCAATAAGTATAGCTAATCAGTTTGTATATATGTATACTCAAGCAAACAGTTCACATACATGCAGTCATACCGAATAGTAGCCATTCGCCGTATAGCAACATCAGACATAAGCAGTAACACATACCCACATTTGTAAATCAACCTATGACATAATATTTGACGTTATCGTTTATTAACTGAGGGCCCCACTTACCCTAGTTGGAGTACATCAGTCAATGGTTTTGCCAGCCATCATCATTTCATCGTCATGTCATACACAGCACAGGATACCCGTTGTATGTGATATCCCCACACTCTACTACTCCAGTGTGTAGCAATACAGCACAGAATATCACAACAAACATGGTATCCCCACACCACCCCAGTGTGTACCTAACAGCACAGGATATTCCCCGCTGCCCGGAATACCCCGGTACCCTACGCGCCATGGTACCTAGCTTAATTCATATATTTTTCATATCACATCCTCAAACATGTCATCATCAATCACATTATCGTAAACTATTGACTAAGTTCTCAACTAGGTAAGTATCATCTTTCATTTTAATTCACGATCATCATTCCATTCTTTATAATAATCCCTCAATAATAACTGCCAATGTTACTTCATAGAACATTCAATAATACAATCATCACATAACCACATGTCCCTACATTATAATCACATAACGCATAGTAACAATTCCATTGATATTATCATAATCCAACCAATAATCAGCAATTAATGATATAAGCAATCAATATACACAATCCACGTATATAAATATTAATCCAAGTTCACGATCAAACATAAGAAATCACTATATATAATATACACAATACTACACACATAGCTATATATATAAATCCAATTAGCTATACTTACCTTAATTCCCAAAAATGCTTCGATTTCACGAAAGACTACTCAACCCTCCAATTTGTCGTCGCGTTCTAAAATAGAATGTTATACGTATGATCAATATATCCAATTTACCAAATAATTCATAAGAACTCACTTAATCAAACCCCTTATATATTTATAATTATCACTTTTAATAACATCTCTAAATGAGATTATCATTAAAACCTCATTTTTCCTTTTTAATAACATAATATTCTTTAAATACAATTTTTGAAATATTTTTATGAATTTTCTATCAATTTATCGTTGCTATATAATTTAATTAAGCAACAATACATAGAATTACATATTTGGCTAGTCATTCCGAAAGAATTATGTAAATTGGCTATAGGAATAATTAAATATAATAAATCTAATAATTTAATTAACTAACTATATCATTTTTATATCAAATGTGATATTCAATACGATACTAATTTAAATGGCCAAAATCATAAATTACTCCGATTAAATAGTACATCGCTCAGTATAATCAACATTTAATAAATGGTGTAATTAAGAAAGTAATTATACTAATTTCTATGAATTAAAATAGAAATTTTCGTACCTGTTCGTTCACTGCAAGAAATCGCAAATTTCTACTGTTTGTTTTGTGTGAATGTCATTTGTGCATTTGTGAATGCATTACATTTAAAGAGAGGAGAGAGAGGGGTGAGGCGGTGCCCACTCTATCCTCTCTCTCTTCTCTTCATTATAATATATATATATATTATTATATATTATTATTATTATTATTTAATTAAACCTTTTCTTAAAATACCCATTACGTCCTTTCTAATTTTCTTAATTAATATAATTTGCCCCCAAATATTATAACGAACTCCAATCTAATCCGTTCAAGTTTTATTATATCTCAAATTCCATCTATAATTTATTTACTAATTATATTTAAATTCCTAACAATTACCAATTAGTCTTTCAATCACGTGAAAAATTCTACGGACGTCACAGAATTGGATGTTGGTTCCCATCCTAGACTAAGCATCTACAATTAGAACTCGAGTCCCAAGTCGAAGTATAGTGCATTGTTGTGTGCATTGTCTCATATGCATATAGACATCAAGTTCCTAGTTGTGAAAGAAAGACTATAGTGTCGAAAGCTGTATATAGAGCATATTAGAATTATAGTAAATTTGTAAATAAGGATTTGAATTATTTCTAATGTGAGAGAAACTTATGAAGAGATTTTAATAAATGAGGTTGTGTTTTTTAGTTATTTGGGCATTACATACTTTTAGAATCCTACCTAATATGGAATGACCCAGACAATTACAGAGAATTAGTTCTTAGGAATTTAAAATCTCTATCCTCAAATCCATCATCCAAACATTGTAAAATAATTTTTCCCGGTTATGAGTAAAAGTATATTCATGATTATATTCATAAGATTATGCGTTGGACATCTAAATGGCCCATGATCAATAATAATAAAGGTAGGCCTATTTTCTCATCTGGATGGAAACGGTCTGGCCCAAGCCCACGACATACCAGCTCACAACCCATGACCCGACCGGACCCACCGGTTTGTCTACTTATTTTCTACCTAACCCTAATCTCTCATATCTCATATCACTCTCTTCTCTCTCTCTAGCGGCGATTAATGCTCCTTCTTTTCCATGTCTTCTTCTTCTTCATCCTCTCATTTATGGCTGCAGTTTTCCCATGATCTTGGAACTTTGCCTTGGCCGCCTTCTTTCATTTCTACTTCCAAAAGCCACCTATATAATGGTGGTCGGTTTTTTGATTGTGGGCAATCGGAAAAGTACTTCTCTCTTCTTCTCTCTTCCTCTCCTCTAAAACCAAGCATAATATTTGGTTCTTTGTGAACCTAATAGTGAGGTCTATGTGATCTAGAGTTATAGCCTTTGTGGCAAGGGCTTTGTGCCAAAACCCCATGCAACCTGAGTTGTTTTGCAAGGCTACCAGTCTTCGTGATTGTGGAAAAACCTAAGAAATGGATCTGGCTCTCTGACCCTTGTTTGACCGATTATTTTTGTTGCTTTTTATGTGCTGCAATTTTCACTTAATATCTTTATAATTTTGTGTATTATTTCTTTATTTAAAGGATTCAATACCCTATTTGGTCTGTAATAGTAAATAGGGCTCATCCCCAACAGTGGTATCAGAGCCATGGTTGCTTTGATATGAAAGATGCACAGTAACATCTAACGCTACTCTGTTTTTTTCGCTACTTTCTTACTGTTATTACTGCTATTTTTGCCGTTAATATAACTATTCCACTTAACTAAAACTTACCGCAGTTTTATTTCCCCCTGATCTCCTACCTGGCTGGACCCTTGAAGTCGTCGGATATCTAGTTGGGAATGAGGCTGGGAAAGGCCACGGTTTTAACTGCAAAATTCTGAGATATATATTTTGTTACTGTCGAATATTACCATTCTGATATCTAGCGATTTTCTCTGAATTTTTTGGGGTAATTTCTTGCAATATTTACTGGTGAAATTTTCCATCGTTAGTATGACATTTTGTTGAGATTAATTGCTGAAATTCTCTGTCATTATTTTTCATATTCTGCTCAATTTTTCATGTATATATCTGTGTTCAAAAATCTGTTTTTAAGAAAAAATATTTTCGTAAAATCTGGTCAGGTTATTTCCAAAAAATGTTTGAAAAACATAAATGTTTTGATAATTTCTGAAATTGTAAATCTTTAAAATGGCAGGATATAATCTTCAACCTTTTGATGGTAAAATGAAAGGAATATTAATACAAAAACCATTAACGGTAAAATGGCAACAAAAAATGAAAGAAATATTAATCCAGCAAAAGATTTTCAAAGAAATTGACGTTATACATGCTGAAGGAGTTTCTGAAGAAAAGAAATTAGAAAACGATGAATATGCCTACTCCTCCATTATTTTAAACCTGTCTGATACAATTCTTAGAAAAGTAGGAAAACAGGAATTTGTAAAAAATTGTGGCATAAACTTGAAGAGCTTTTTACTGAAACCTTCCTACCTAGTAAATTATTTTTATTGGAAAAATTATTTCGGTATAAATTGAATTTATCTAAAAAATTGAAGAAAATTTCGATGAATTCACAAAACTAATTCAAGATATTAAGTTAACTAGAGATAAAAACATAGACGATTATTCAGCAATAGTTTTGTTAAATGCTATACCAGAGGCATATAGTGATATAAAAGCTACAATCAAGTATGGAAGAGATATGTAAACATTGAAACTATAATTAACGGCCTCAAGAGTAAAGAAATTGACTTAAAAAGAAATAAAAGTCAAAGTGAAGTAAATTATGTAAGGGGAAGAACTAGAACTAGAAATATTGATTTTAAGAATAGAAAAGGATAAATATAAAGAAAAACCAAATGAAAGAAGATGTTTTAACTGCGGGGGCAGGGGTCACTACATTAGGGAATGTAAGAGACCCAGAAAAGACAATAGAAATAAAGAAGATGTAAATCTGACAATTGAAAACAATGAAGAAGTTTTTATGGTTTCTAAAGTAAATGCTGTTATTGTTTCTCATAAAAATGAATAGTTCATAGACTCGGGGTGTACTTTTCATATGAGTCCGTTTAAAAATTTTTTTACAAATTTCAAGCCTGAAAAACTGGTATGTGTATCTATGGCAAATGAAAAATTATGTGAAATACAGGGACTTGGTGACATAACTGTGTTTGGAAAATGGTTATAAGTTAACCATGAGGAAGGTTAGGTATGTGGCTGACTTGTGTTACAATCTTATGTCCTGTGCGGCCCTCGAGGAAGATGGCCTTGAGGGTAAATGGGGGAAGGGCATAATGAAAATTATGAAGGGTGCCTCAATTGTGTTTAAGGCTGAAAGGAAGAGAAACTTATATATTTGTTTTGTAAATTATATTTCTTAAGTTAACTCTTTCATTATAAGTGACAAAACAAATTTGTGGCACAAAAGACTTGGACACATTAGTTCTAAAAGATTAGAATTGATCTATAAAAATGGAATTCTTTCATAAAAACTTGAAAAGTTAGACTTCTGTGATGATTGTGTGCTAGAAAAACAACAAAGAGTTCAATTTCCTGCATCTTCTTATCCAAAAACTACATCATCTTCTGGTGTTTTAGAATATATTCATGCTGATGTGTGGGGGCCTACAAACACCCCCATGCATGGTGGTAATAAATTTTTTTTATCAATTATTGATGAGTTTTCTCGAAAAGTTTTTTATCTTTCTTTTGAAACAAAAATCAATGGTTTTTGATAAATTCAAAACTTGAAAAACCTTTGTTGAAAACTAAACTGACAAAAGAATAAAGGTTTTAAGAACTGATAATGGACTTGAAATTTGTAATCAGTAATTCTCTTAATTATGTGAAAATTTTGGTATTAAAAGGCACAGAACAACACCATACACTCCTCAGCAAAATGGTATTGCTAAAAGAATGAATAGAACACTCTTAAATAAAGTTCGATGCATGCTTATTAGCTCAGGCTTATCAAACTCTTTTTGGGGCGAAGCCCTTTTAACTGCTGCATATCTTGTTAATCGTTGTCCTTCTGTGCCATTAGGTGGTAAAATACCTGAAACTATTTGGTCTGAAAAGCATGTTGATATTTCTTCTCTTCACGTTTTTGGATGTTCTGCCTTTGCTTTTCATGCTAATGATAAGCTAGAACCTCGATCACAAAAATGTATTTTTATTGGTTATCCCGAAGGTACTAAAGGGTACAGGCTGTAGCTAAGAAATAAACCTGGTTTAAAAGTAATAATAAGCAGGAATGTTGTTTTTAATGAAAATGAAATGCCATGCCTAAATAACTCACATAGACAAGAAACCAACATAGACATAGAATCGACCTTCAATAAGGTGGAGACCTTAGATGATAACCAACAAGGGGAGAAATTAAGGGAAGAAAATCAACATGAAAATCATCAAAATAATAATAATCTTCAAAATTATCACCTTGTTAGGGACAGAAGTAGGAGAGAACATAGACTCCCTTCTAGGTTTAGGGTCTTTCATTTAGCACTGTTATCTGAAAATATTGAACCTAGCAATTTCGAAGAAGCAACTAAATTTGAACACTCGCAGTCATGGTTGAAAGCCATGAATGAAGAAATTAAATCACTGCATGAAAATAAAACTTGGGAACTTGTTCAACAACCTAAAAATGGCTTAGTAGTAGACTGTAAATGGGTGTATAAAATAAAGCAAGAAAATAAAACTACTCGATTTAAAGCTAGACTAGTAGCTAAAGGGTTCACCAAAACGAAGGAATTGACTACACAGAAATATTTTTTCCTGTTGTAAAATACACTACTATTAGAATTCTTCTTGGTTTAATTGCTCATTTTAATTGGGAATTAAAGCAAATGGATGTTGAAACTGCTTTCTTGCATGGCGATCTTGATGAACAAATTTTTATGCATCAACCAGAAGGTTTTATTGATAAATTAAAACCTAATCATGTCTGTTTATTAAAGAAATCCGTCTACGGCCTAAAACAGTCACCTAGGCAGTGGAATAAAAAAATTGACCTATTCATGCTTTCTTTACACTTCATAAAAAGCACTTATGATTATTGTCTTTACTTTAAGTATGATCACAATGCTCCTATTTTTCTTATGCTATATGTTGATGACATGTAAATAGCTAGCCCAAGTCTTGAGATGATTAAAAATCCTCAAAATAGTTTATGCAAACACTTTGAAATGAAAGATTTAGGAGATGCAAAGAAAATACTTGGAATGACCATAGATAGCATTAGAAAAAATTCCACTATTTTCTTAAATCAAAGTTCATATGTAAAAGCTGTACTTGACAAATTTTCTATGTCAAAATCAAAATCTGCGTCAGTACCATTAGCCTCACATTTTCAGCTAAAAAAGGACCATTGTCCAGTAACTGATTTTGAAAAAGAAAAAATGAAAAATGTCCCCTATTCAAATGCCACTGGGTCTGTAATGTACCTAATGGTCAGTACTCGCCCTGACATAGCTTATGCCGTTAGCTGCCTTAGCAAATATATGGTGAATCCTGGTTGTCCTCATTGGGAAGCCCTTAAATGGCTCTTACGTTATTTAAACGGAACTTGTAACTCTGGAATTAAATTTTCAAAATGCACTAATGGTGTAAATTTAGTAGGCTATGTTGATTCTACTTTGCAAATGATAGAGATAGTAGGGAATCCACTACCTCATACATTTTTACTCTTTGTGGTGCTTGTATAAGTTGGAAGTCACAATTCCAACATTTTGTAGCATTGTCTACAACTAAAGCTGAATATATAGCAACCATCGAAGCATTTAAAGAAGCAATCTAGCTAGAAGGATTGTTAAAGAAAATTAAAATTTTGAAACAAAAAGTAACCATCTTCTCAGATAGCCAATCTAGCATTCAATTATGTAAGAACCCTATCTTTCATGATAGGACAAAACATATAGATGTTAGGTATCACTTCATAAGAGATATTGTAGGAAAAGAAATGATTAAGTTAGAAAAAATTAAATCTGAAGAAAACCCTACAGATATGGGTATTGAATGCTTGAATGTAGAAAAGTTTAATTCTTGCCTTAAAATTCTAAACTTGTGTTAAACCTTTCCATTTATTCTGCAAATTTCTTTCTCTGTCCTGCAGGTAACAAAAAGAACTGGCTATTTTGAAATAGCTAGATCTGTTTCCAACCCCTTGGGCCTTGTTCCCCTTTATTAGGTCCTAGTCCAAGGTGGAGTATGTTGGACATATAAATAGCCCATGACCAGTAATAATAAAGGTAGGCCTATTTACCCATCTGGATGGCAACAGTCTGGCCCAAGCCCACAACCCATGACCTGACCCGACCCACCGGTTTGACTATTTATTCTCTACTTAACCCTAATCTCTCATAAGTCACATCTCTCTCTTCTCTCTCTCTAGCGGCCGATTAATGCTCCCTCTTCTCCATGTCTTCTTCTTCATCATTCTCTCATTTGTGGCCGCGGTTTTTCCATGATCTTGGGACTTTGCCTTGGCCGTCTTCTTCCATTTCTACTTTCGATAGCCACCTATGTAATGGTGGTTGGTTTCTTGGTTGTGGGCAATTGGACAAGTGCTTCTCTCTTCCTCTGTTCTAAAACCGAGCATAATATTTGATTCTTTGTGAACCTAATAGTGAGGATCTGTATGATCTAAAGTTATAACCTTTGTGGCAAGGGCTTTGTGCCAAAACCATGTGCAACCATGAGTTGTTTTGAAAGGCTATAGATCTTCGTGACTGTGGGGAAGGCCTAAGAAACGGATTTGGCTCTCAAAGCCTCGTTTGACCGATTATTTTTGTTGCTTTTATATTGCTGCAATTTTCGCTTAATATCTTGTAATTTTATGTATTATTTCTGTATTTAAAGGGTTCAATACCCTATTTGGTCTGTAATAGTAAATAGGGCTCATCCCCATCACTATGTTCGTAATTCCTTTGGAGTATCAAATTGTTTGAGTATAGATATGTCGGTCCCATCCACATCTTGAGTATTTTATGAGCTCCTGTAGTTTCAAAATTTATTAATAAGTAGAATATTTTGTCAGTGACTCAGTGGTATACATGAAATTTTTTTAATATATTTTTATAAATTATTTTTGTGTATAACACGTAATATGCGCTAGTACTCTATATTTGTGTGTAATTTTATTTTTTTATTATATTATTTAATTAAATAAAATAGAAGAAAAATAAAATGGATAATTGAGCAAATTGTAAAATAGATGAAATTTGAATTTACATGGTCATAAAGTACTTTATATAACTAATTAATTAAAGAAATGGTTATATATGAAATAAATAAGTTCTTTTAATCAATTCCATCTTGTTTATCCAAAGTATTTTTATTTTATTTTTTACGAATTTGAACCTTAATACATAGTTGATACCTACCACGATCATTTTTTCAAGATCAATAATAAAATTTGACCAAAATCAAAGCCTAAAATCAGGGCCATTCCGCTCAGGCGAGTAAAGCCAAAATCTCGCTAGTTGATTAGGGCAAATTATATGATATATTTTTCTGTTGGTGTTTTTGTATTCTTGTGATATGATACTTGTTCTTGAGTGTATTTGTGACATTTTAGATGTTTTTATGGAAGGAAGGAAAGTTGCAAGAAAATGGATAAAATGTGGAAAAAGAAAATATTTCAGTAGCAGCACTGCTGAGATAACCAATGACCCAGGGGTTATCAAAAATCCGTAAGACAGAAATTGTTTTCACTATAACCCGTGACCCACCGGTTATCAGATATGCGATGCGCGATTTTCTTAATTTGATTGCTAATGGGAATCATATTTTTAAGCATCTTATTTCTATGTAAATATTTTGAGAAGTTTGGTAGGAATAGGATTAGAAAAGAAAGAAAATAACTTTGATGGTATGTGGATCATTTTTGTGACGTCCGTAGAATTTTGTACGTAATTGGAAGACTAATTGGTAATTATTAGAAATTTAAATTTAATTGGTAAATAAATTATAGATTGAATTTGGGATATAATAAAATTTGTACGGATTAAATTGGAGTTCGCTATAATATTTGAAAGCAAATTATATTAATTTGAAAATTAGGAAGGACGTAATGGGTATTTTAAGAAAAATTTAATTAAATATATAAAATAATAATATTATATATATAAATAATATATTGTAGAATTGAGGAGAGAGAGAGTGTGTAGAATGAATGAGGCGGTGGGCCTCTCTTGTCCATATTACTATGCACACTTACGCATAATACAAACTCACACACACACTCATACATACACAGCAGCGCAGAGTTAATTATTTTTTAATTATAAAAAAAAAAAATTATTTTATCATAATTATTTTTAAATATATAACAAAAACATGACGAGTCAATGACGAGTCGCGATTTGAAATCGCGACTCGTCATGTTTTTGTTATATATTTAAAAATAATTATGATAAAATAATTTTTTTTTTATAATTAACTCCAGCAGCGCACACGCACATTCATACACACACAGCAACGCACACACACATTCGGAAAACAGAGGTATGGATATTGAATTTTAATTTTTATTAATTTATATAATTATATTATTTAATTACTCCATTTGTTAAATGTTGATTATATTAAGCGATATACTATTTAATCGGAGTAGTTTATGATTTTGGCTATTTAAATTAGTGTCGTATTAAATATCATAATTGCTATAAAAATGATATAGTTGGGTAATTAAAATATTAGATTTGTTAGATTTAATTATTACTATAGCTAATTTACACAATTCCATCGGAATGATTAATCAAATATGTTATTCTATATATTATTGCTTAATTAAATTGTATAGCAATGGTAAATTGACAGAAAATTCGTAGAAATACTTCGGAAGTTATATTTTAGAAATATTATGTTATTAAAGAGGAAAATGAGGTTTCAATGGTAATATAATTTACGAATGTTATTAAAAATGATAGTTATAAATATATAAGGGGTTTGATTAAGTGAATTCTTATGAATTATTTGGTAAATTAAATATATTGATTATACGTATTATAATTTATTATAGGACGTGACGACAAGGTAGAGGGTTGAGCAGTCCCTCGTAAAATAGAAGCATTTTGGGATATAAGGTAAGTATATCTAATTGGATTTATATATATATATATATGTGTGTGTGTGTGTGTGTGTATTATTGTATATATTATGTATATTGGTTTCTTGGATGCGAACGTGGATTTGGCTATATATTATTATGCGTGCTTTCGTATATTGATTGTTTATATAATTAGTTGTGGATTATTTGCTAGATTATCATAATATTGGTGAAATAATTAGTTGTGGATTATTTGCTAGATTATCATAATATTGGTGAAATTGTTACTATGTGATATGTGATGGTACTGTACAGATATGTGGGATATGATTATGTGATAATCATATAATTGATTGTGATCAAATCAAATTGGGAGTTGTTATTGAGGAAGTGATTATCATAAAGAATAGAATGACGATTGTGAGTTGAAATAAAAGATGATGCTTACCTAGTTGGAACACAGTCAATGGTTTATGAAAATGTGTTTGATGATATGTGATTGATATTGAGATATGAAAAATATATGATTTAAGCTAGGTACCATGGCGCATAGGGTACCGGGATATTCCGGGGCAGCAAGGAATATCCTGTGCTGTTAGCTACACACTGGGGTGGTGTGGGGGTACCATGTTGTTGTGATGTCCTGTGCTATATTGCTACACAGCTGGAGTAAAAGAGTGTGGGGATATCACACAACGGGTATCCTGTGCTGTATATGACATGATGACGGCCGGCGAAATCATTGACTGATGTACTCCAACTAGGGTAAGTGGGGCCCTTAACTAATAAATGATAACGAATGAATATTATGTCGTGGATTGATTTACAGCTGTGAGTATGTATTGTTGCTTATATCTGATGTTGCTGTATGACGAATGACTGTTATCGGTATGACTGCATGTACGTGAATCTTTGTTTGTGTATATATATATATAAATTGATCAGCTATACTTATTGAGTAGGCAGCTCATTCCTTGCCACGTACTTTTCAGGAGATAGGTCACACTGATTAGCCACATTGGACTTTGAGCGGTGCCGTCGTCTTTATTAGGTGGGTCAGCCGTGACTTCTGAAGTCAGAGTTTTGATTATTGGGTTGTTAAATATTCTGGTCTTTTGTCGGGATTTGTATTTTAAGTTGTGGTATGATATTCCTTGAGGTTATGTACATGAGGACATCTAGTGGGGGTAAATTTGAACTTTTGGTGATATCTAATACCTTTTGTGGTATATATATTATGATGATAAATTAGAATTTATTTTACGAGTTGAAAGAGAATTACTTATAGAATGAGTTCTGATTAAAGAAATGATGAAATAGTAATAATTAGATGTGGCGAGTAGGGGGCGCTACAATTTTCCTCTCCTACCATAATTAGAAAATAGTATCAAAGGGAGAAGGAGATGAAGAGAAGGTGAACTTTTTGTTGGAGAAATCTACAAAATGCGAAGGAAAAGACGAAAAGACAAGTGGATGAGTAAGATCCGGCACCGGAGTGACAGACGGTTTACGTCCAAATTTGAACTCCATGAGTTTTTTTCTATTTTTCTCTTTGGTGTTTGATTTAGATATGATGAACTAATTTAATTTTTTCTAAGGTTTTTGGGAAGCCTAATTGAGATAATATTTTAAATATCTTTATTGGATTAATCTACAACTTTGTTTTTATATGTCTACAAATTTATCGTGCTTGTTCTTATAATTTGAGTCTGATCATCTTTTAAATTGAATTAATTATGTTGATGAACTGGAAGGGAATTTAGCATAATGGATAAGGTAATTTGTTGTGTGAATTGAATGATGTATTGACGCATATAAACATGATTCATCTGGTCACATAGGTTTGGTATAACTCGAGGAAGTGTACCAAATTAACTTGGGAAGGACCTCAATATATGAGAAACACTTGCATGTCAGATTAATCTGTTAAATTTTGCATTCATTGGATCAATTAGGTGGAGCAATTGCCTTTACATCTTTCTCGTCTTTGAATCTTCCCCAACACGTTTGTTTGATTTATTTTTAGTTAGTAGTTATTTTTTATAGTTATGATCCAACACTTGATTCTTGATCATCCAAATAATCGTAGATTAGTCATAGTCTCGGTAATTGTTTCATTTAAATCCTCGTGGGATCGATATTTATGTACTACTTGATAGCTAGTACACTTGCTAGTAGCCTATACATATTTTGGCAATCACTGGTTGAAGCACTTAATATAGAACAAAGGTACCACGCCAACTGACCCAGTCTTGCAAACCCTACTGATGGGGTAGTGCATAAAACAACACCTGCACTAGTAGGCCCAATGCAAGACACCAAGGCTGCCATGTCATCGTTCTACACAGCATAGGCCACATCACCATAGGAGGACGTCAACAAGGACGTTCTAGCCAGCTAGATCCATTTGATGGAAACTACATATAACTAACCTTCTACATTCTCAGTTGACCTAGCATAATCTCTTGTTGTTGGCATATCTTTTTTCAAAGATAACTCTAGTAGTTGGATAACTTTCATTTCTAAAAGTAAGCGTTCCAAGATTCAAAGACATCTTAAACCATCTCCAACCAATCCCTAAATCTCTCAAAGGTCTTATAAATAGGGGTATAGGTAAGTCAACAAGGTAACTAACTAACTAACCTCTCTCATGCAGCAAGGTTGCTCATTTTTGTCCTATTTTCTGCGCTCTTTGCACAAATTTAAGTTCCATTCTAATATTCAAGCACTTCACCTTCGATTATATAATTTATTTTATCGTAGTCGCACATTTGTACTTGAGTTCCTCATTTTATTTCATTGAATCTCTTATTAACTTAAGCATCTGAGTGCTAAACCTCTATTTTGTAGCTTAACTCTTTGATAATCTTAGAATATTTTGTAAAGAACTTCGATCATTGTGATGTCGTTGTACCCTCGGTGGGCATCAATAATTACGATTAAATTATATTGACACCAATTAAAGTGAAATCCAAATAGACAAATACTCCCGATTTTTGTAAAATTATATTTACACCCCTTGAGACGTAATCATAATTACAAATAGACATTCTATTCAGTGCAAAATTTATACAAACACCCCTAAAGAAATGTATTTATAATTTTGTAAAAGGATAAAAAATACTTATAATATTTCAATCTAATTTTAAGAGTGTTAATATAATTTACATTATTAATGAGTAATAGGCAAGTTACAAAGAGTGATCCAATTTTGTGATCTATTTACATATTTGTTGCATCATTTTGCAAAATATCCAAAAGGTCATCTGAGCAAAGGTTTGTGCAATGTGTAGTTGCTGATGATGGAGCTCTTTTCAATCAGCCAGTCCGCAGTGTAGTTTATTTCCCCACTACCGAAAATAAGGTCAACCTAGTAGAATTAACCCAGTGACGTAGCCAATAGGAGCCGGTCCCTAGCGGCCTAAAATTCTGCCATATTGTTTGTTTTTGTTTCGATATTGTGTTAGGCAATCGTCCGGCATTAGTTGGAGACGAAATGTTTATGTGACTTTGAAGTCTCAACAGCTTCTCTTTCTAGCAAGATGCCTTTTCAGAATAAACTCATGAGACTTATAGAAGTTAGAGTGGATAATACTTCAAACAACTCCCCTTTCCCCATACCTCTTTGTACTTGTGATGGAGGTCTTGCATATTGGATTATTGCAGCTGATTGAGCAGGACATGTGCTTCACACTCACTGGAAGTGTGAGGCTCTACGGATTTTCCAATTGGGGTTCGCTGATGACTTACTCCTTTTCTGCCGAGCCAATATTGACTCTATTTGGGTCTTAAAACATGGGTTGGACTGATTTGCAGACTGGTCGGGACTTTGACTCAATGTTGAGATGACTCATCTCATTATTTCCCGGTCAGCCCAGAATGTGAGAGAGGAGTTGCTGCGGTTCGAGGAGGATCACCTCCCGATAAGATATTTGGGTCTCCTCTTGATCTCTTCTATATAATCCATATCTAATTGCCAACTATTATTGACTAAGATTGTTGCACGCATTAATAGTTGGGAGGGATTGGCACTCTCTTATGCAGGGAGGGTGAAAATTATTAAATTCGTTCTTATGACTCTGGGCGTCTATTGGGCATCTGCATTCATATTACCAAAAGGGGTCATTAAGAAAATCGATAAGCGGCTGCGGGCTTTTCTTTAGAAAGGCAGGGGAACTAGTGGCTACGCTAAAGTAGCGTGGAAGGAGGTATGTAAGCCGAAGGAGGAGGGTGGACTGGGGCTTAGAGATATTGGTACTCTTAATCGCGCCTTGATGTGCAAAAAACTATGTGACGTCATCCAGTGTGACAGGACCTCTATCTGGGTTGAGTGGCTTTACCATGGGAGGTTACGGGATACCTCAGTCTGGACTGTTATTGATCGTGGGGGATTGTGGGGCTGGAGGAAGCTGTTATGATTACGTAGTGTACTTCGACCTATGGTTGACTACCAGATTGGAGATGGACGGAGGTATTATCCGTGGAAGGACCCTTGGCAACACCTCGGATCCCTCATTGATAGATTCCCATATGGACTTGATCTCCTCGAGCTACCGGGTCAAGCGAAACTTAGCAGTGTTATCAGGAAAGGGGAATGGCACTGGCCTATTATCATTGACACTGAGTGCTTAGAGATTACACAGGCGCTACCGACGATCCATGGAGGGAATGACCGTATTGTATGGAGGTGCTCGAGTGGGAAACCCACTACCTAGGAGCTCTATTGGCTTATGGTACCAGTAGGACCGAAAGTAGGATGGACTTTACTACTTTCGGGACCTTTGAAGATTTCTCGATATATGTACATTTTTTGGCTTGCTATTTTGGAGAAGCTAGCCACGACGGATAAACTATGGCTATCCCACCTTGGGTGTTGCGTGTTGTGCAATGACGCTGTGGTGGAGTCTCATAACCACCTGTTCTTCCATTGCAACTTTAGTAGAAGATGCCTCAGTTCTGTTCGGCATATTGTACGACTCCATTGACCTAATCGGGATTGGGCTAGAGATATTGAATAGGGAGCGAGGAAATGGCGAGGGAAGCACATCATCAACATAGCCCACCGTACCCTGCTTGGTTCGTGCGTATACCATATTTGGAGAGAGAGGAACCTGAGGCGTTTTGAGCATGAGAAGAGACCTTTGAGCATTGTGACTAACTTAATTGTGGAAGATGTCCGTCAGTGTATTCTTAGTATTAAGTTGCCTAGCTCAGTTAGTACGTGTGCATTATATAGACTGTGGTGTATCCCTTGGCCTGTCGAGGGAGACACCTGATGAGAAGCACTATTGTACAATATTTTCCTTTCAATGAAAATTACATTACCCAAAAAAAAAAATTCTTCAAACAACAAGCCAACAATCGAGTCACAAACCGTAAAGATATGGATGGTGAAATTATGTTTGTGTTAAGATATGGATGGTGAAATTATGTTTGTGTTCCCCTTGATGGTCTCTAATAAATTCTCAAAAAGTTATTACTCAAATAAATAAATTCCTTTTACAAGAATTTGTAATAATTTACGTAGTTTAATCAATGCAATATCACAAGAAATAAGGATTAAATGCAAATTATCCTCAGTGTTTTTCAAATGTTTTAAAAAAAGTCAAAGCGAGTATTATTTTATTTACCTGCATTTTTTTTTAAAAAAAAAGACAAATTATACCCCTCCATCTAAAAGTGCAACTTATGCATCCAAAATAGAGGTGATAGATGAGTCGAGCCGGCTCCATTTTGAGCTCGAGCTCGAGCTCAATATTGGTTGTTCACCAGCTCTGAGCTGGCTAGCGAGCTACTGAATATATATATATATATTTTTTTATTTTTAAATTTTTTATATATTTAATATTTGATCAGTTTTATAATCAAAATTGACCATATATTATAATTATTAATCAATATCATAAATTTTATTTTGGGATAATAATAAATTATGGTACTTTTATTTATACATTTAATCTTTATATAAAAATAAATTTAATCAACAACTTAGTAAATTATAATATTTTTTATAATTAAAATTATTATTTAATATGATATATAAACTTAATATTGTATTTTTAATATATATTTGTATTACGTTATATATTTTTTAAATTGACAAATAATTCACTTATAATTTTTTATTATTTATAAATTTATGTCAAAATTTTTAGTAATTTCTATTAATTAATCTAAAAATCATAATAATAACAATAATAATAACAACAACAGTAATAATAATAATGATGATGATGATGATGATGGTTGAACAATTCTAATAATTATTTTACTATATATAATGAGAATAAAAAATTTAATCAATAATTACGATATATTAAAATTCGGGCGCCCGATTCATATGAAATTTATGTATATAAAAGATTGTGTCCATTAGATCATATCAGACCGTATGATTTAAAATCACATGGTCTGATTCAACGATACACCGTTTTGAATGATTACTCTTATGTTTTGAGTATGATATCTCGACATTCGGATACCCAATAAGTCTCAAACTTTACCAAATGTATTTTTCTGTAAGTTTTATCATATCTAACGGTCTGATCTGAATTTTGCTGGCTCAATTAACCAATGTTGTTTAACAATATAAGATGATAGTTACATCAATGTTATATTGACATTTATAAATATATAAATTTTGTAGATTGTAATTTGTGAACATATATTAATTTCAACTATATCTATATAAAATTTTATGATTCAATCTCATGATTTAAAAAAAAATAAAAAATAATAATAATAGTAGTAGTAGTAGTAATAATAATAATAATAATATTATTATAATAATAATAGTAATAATAATTCAAAAAGTCAAAAACCCCTCTTTTCTCTCTTTTTCTCGTTTCTTCTTCCTTTTTCTTTCTCTCTTTCTCTTTCAATCTCCATTCTTTCCCCCTCTTATTTCTTCTCCAAACCCATCTCTTAGAACCCTAGCCCCCAAATTCACGGCAACAAGAAAGACAAGTCGGCTCCTTCTTTTCAGGTACACAAACAAATTTATGATTTTGCAGTTTCTGTGTTTCTTGGATTTTTTTGGTTTCTCAGATTTTCGTTTACTTGGAGTTAGAAACAAAAGTTTAATGGGCAATATTGTATTGTATTCAAGAAATAAAGCAGGCAGATTATTTTCCTTTTCTGCTCAGATTTCCTCAATTCTTGGACGGTCAATGACTAATAACTAGTAAATCTGGACAAAACATTGTCTTAAAAGGAGAAGCAATGGGTGACAGATGAGTTCTACCGTAATACCTGTAGGATTATCTACAATTTTCCTTAGTTTTTGAGTAAAGATCTGAGAAGCAAATGTTTTATCAGTACTGGGTCTTCGTGCTGTAACAGACTGAAGGTTTGATGCAGTCCTTCGAGTTGAGCTCATCGGCTCGAGTTCGAGCTCGAGAATATTAGTGTCGAGCTCGAGCTGGCAACGAGCTCGTTGCCAGGCCTGACTTCAAAATGCAGAAAGATAAGCAATTTTCGCTTATGAAAGGAAAATATCCTCTTTCCCAAATAACTTTCCCCCTCTATCCAACGGGAAATATTTTTTTGATACCCAAAAGCTTCGTTCCTTAATGTATGTTGCTTCATCTACTGCAAGATTCTTTTTTTGTTTTTTTAATCTTATGTTGTTTATTGATTTATCTGCGATTGACAAATTATGGAAAAAAATTATTTTTGTGCAGAATGCACAAAGATTGGAAAAAAAAAATAGGGCTAAATAACATAAAAAAGGCAAAACAATTGAGGAAAAAAAATGAGCAAAACACTGGGCAAATATACAGAAAATAACAGCAAAAAAATGGGGAAAAATGAACGAAAAACTAGCAAACAAATAGCAAAAAAATTGGCTTTCTATCCTAACATTTTGATATAACGTAATATTAAATATATAAATAAAATAAGTATACTTTGGCAGTGTTTGTTTGTTGTGCTTACCATCTCTGTTATATTGCTTTAACATCACAACAGAGACCGCATACCAATTGAACAACGTATGTAATTGGACTGCACATTGGACGACATTTATAAAACCAACTTTTAAGAATTGTGTTTGAAATGTTCTAGTCGAGGACTTTGAGACGGGGTATCGAGAGCCCTATTGCAACTTGTACTAATTGTTACATTCATTAGATGAGTGTCACATTTCATCTATGTCATACATCGGATGTGTATGTAACTTTAGTGGGTGGTTGACAATGATTGTCAAGTCGACTAAACTTACTAGAAAGAAATCGTCATATCTAAGCCTTTTAGGCTTGATTCGTATGACTGGTATTAATCGACTCTGATAGTACGGGATTTAGTCTTCGACTTGAGGGACCACAACAGTCACATACATGTCATGGTTGTGTCTCGGACCTGACGAGAGATGAGCATGTCTTTGATGTGGTCAATATAAGCATTGCTTGGTTCAGTCAGAGCATTTAGTAAGGAAGGTGGATTTCAAGATAGAATACATCACCTCTCATTAACTGATAATTAAGTTTATATGCGCTTTGAGATGCGTTTGAAGCTCCTTAAGTTTGTAGCTACAATGATTAGTCGGATAGAGAATGATTTTCTATGTAGATCAATAGAATAAACATTTCTCAACTATTCAGTATAGCTGTCTAGTCCAGAATGGGAACCGACTCCCAATTTCATGCTCTAGACTTAGACTAAGAGACAGTTGATGGAAGAACTATACATGTATGGTACTTGGGAGCCTAAATATTCACACCACATTCTCCTAGTCTGTAGTGGCATGGACGGTTTCTAGACAGCCACTAATGGTGGTGGGCGCTTCTAGATTAATGGTTAATCAGAAGCAATTAATTAAATTATATTTAATTCATTAATTGTATTGAATACAAGTCTAAGTCTAGTTGAAAGTAAACCTAAAAAGTCACACACAAATCATTACAAAAATATAATTAATTTTTGAAATTAATTTAATTTGATTATATTAAATTCGGGGAGATTAAACAATTGAATCATTTGCAAGCAAAGTCCATTTAATGAATGGCTCAAAATTTAATTAATTGAATTAATTAAATATTGAACTTAATACGATTAAGTTAATTGAATTAATTAATTAATGGAACTACGCTTTAGTTTGTTTAATTGGATTAAAATAAATTGATAGGCTCTTGTTGAATTTTAAATTAGTTGAATTAATTTAAGATGTCTATTGAACCTTGGTTGAACTTGAATTAATTTAAATATTAGATTAAACAAGCCCGATCCAACTATTAAGGAACCCTAGCCCTTTTATTGAGAGGTGACTTAGTCAAACTCAAGGAGGATTTGAGACTCCTCCTTGAGGAAGATGTTGAGGCCGAGTGTATTAGTTTTAATTAGAATATATTATCTTAGAGATATATACAAGTTTGAAAAACCTTGTGCTTCTTTCTTCCTTTTCGCCATCTCTATTTCTTGTTGAACTTGGTTTCAAGGAAGAACTAACAAGATTCAATTTACTAACTCATAGTGTTATTTGGATCTGTTTCGTTATTTAATCCCACCCCTATCTAATAGTAGACCGTGATACAACTTCCCTAGCGTGGTGTGGACAAATCAAAGGAGATCCACGGTGATCTCTCACGTGAACGCGATCTGGAAAGAAGGAGCAACGCTAGTAGCGGTTGCTACACGAAAACGGAAAATGTATGAATTCATGGCTAATTTATTGTACCTTTAAGTTTTATGCCCTAGACACTTAAACCGTATGATGCATGTTATTTTATTTATGCTTGTGTTTTAAATATCGAACGCTTGAAAAAATACAAAAAAGAATATCCCTTTGATTTGAATTAAATTCGATTTAATTTCCCTTAGTTGCGTTTCTAAGCTTCTCCAGGCCGTACCCATTGCTTTGACAAAAAATTGAGCAAAAAACAACAATAATTTGGATACAATAGCTGCTATTCAATCAACCAAAAACTCTATAGAAAATTTAAAAGAATTTTCAATACTAGCACTACGAACTACTAAAAAAATTATAAAGAAAACTACTCTAACTTCGTATAATGTCCTTATTCCTATCTGTCTCTTTCGCATAGATTGGTTGTGATAGACGCAGTCGATAAATGGTTAGAAAACTAGAGCCTTTTCCCCTCCAAATTCCCCATTATGTTGATCAATGAGGGTGGATGAGATAACTCTGTTGGTCAATGCAGTCAGGCTATGTATATGTGGAAGGATTTTTAGTCATTGCAACTTCAGACTAATGTTAAAATTCTCTATAGAGGCAATGTGCTCTTGGTTTAAAACACAAGATGATGGTATACTTTTTTCCATAGAGTCATTTTCAAACGTTTTGAATAACATAGGGGATATTTTGCATTTAATCTCAAGAAATAATGTCTTTCTAGATGCAAGATTTTAGACAATTATAAAAATTGAGAGAAGTCTTAAGAAAGGTTTATACGTCTAGAAGCTTATAGGATTTAAAAATATTTTTGAAGAGATTTTGGGAGCTTCGCACCACACGATTAAAATTAATCTTTACCATTCATTTGAGGAGGTCAAATGTATAAATATTGGTTGGATGTTTATTTTTAATAATCAAGTTTGGCTATCAATATTTTCCATTAAAGTTTTGTCATTAAAATATTTTACTCATTTCTTCCTTTTCTTTCTGCAAATCTACTTATTGTCATACATAAATATTTAAATTCAAAATAAATATATTTATATATATACATATATATATAATATCAATATATTATGTCAACACATTATTTAAGGATAGAGAAAGAACAAAAAAAACTTAATATTGAAAAATTAAAATTACACCTGGCACGCAATGTATTTGCATTTTAGTACGTATCATTTGAAATATAAAAATTATATATTTAACTCTCTATGTAAAATCGAGTTAATTCAATAAGTTCTCTCATAAAAACACTAATATAAGGGAAACCCCTTAAAAGAAAACTCAAAAAGCAAAAAGGCCAACTCCTTCTTGTCAAAAGGACAGAAGTGCAAGTTTTGCACCCGATGAGTTCTGTATAGTTGAGTTGGTTATTCTACTTATAGTTTCTTATATACTTCTAGTTTTTAGTTTTAGTTTTAGACTTAGTTTTGAGTTTGCAATGTTTTTGGTTATACGGAGTAGAATTTTGAGTTGCAACGTTTTGATCAAAATACAGTTCAACAGTATATTGGTTAAATCGTAAATGGCCTTCAGAGGAAGGGGCCGCGGACGCGGTGGCTTCGGCGGTGGTGGATTCCGACCGGCAAAGCAAGAGCCTTTGGAACTGTTTCCAGAAATTGAGGGTTTGGGTACTGCAGAGTATTCGACTGCTCAAATTGAGTTGATAAAATGGTCTTCGGGTTTGCACAAGTATTGCAACTCCTCTCCTTATTATTATGAAGATAGAAGTGAACGCCCTGAGAAAGTAGACAAACCAGACATAGAAAGATATTCGGATAGGAATTTGCATTCAGGAAAGGTTAGACCACCACTCTGGCACTTCATAAAACTGGATGCAGATCATGTTCCGACCGAGCTAGCTAGAGGTGAGAAGAAGCAAAAGCTTGTTAAGAGAGTTCGATGGAACCCCGAATCAGACTTGCAGAAACTGGATCTCTTTGAGAAGCTTGAACAGAAGCATCAGGGCCAAGAAGGAACTGAAAAGAAAGAAAATGAAGAGGAAGAAGAAGATGGAGGAAATGAAGAAGATGAAGGAGAATTTAGTGATGAGGGCGATTATGAACAGGCTGAATATTGTGATGATGATGAAGATGATTTCAATATGGCTGATGACAACAATGATGAGCCATTTTATTGAGTTCTCATTGTGGGATTGCGTCACCCAATTTGGTTCGAGTTGGATCCTATCTTGCATCGGGTACATTGTTCTATTCTCCGTTCTCCCTCTCAGGGCAGGCCAACATCTTTTGACTCTAGTTTATTTATTAAAACAATTCCGATAGTTGTATTGCAGTAGTCTTCCGGGTATATTAGACGAAAAAGAACAGAAAATTTTCAAAAAGTTGATGCCATACCTGTTAATTTTGTAATGCTTGCATAACAGACATGTCCTACATAAAAAAAAAAAAAGAAAAATGAATTTTTTATTTGGATTTTCTTCTCTGATACTTTAAAATTGACGAATTGAATTTTATATTATAAATAATATTAAAATTTCTATTGTATTTAATAAATATATACCATATTGTGGAGAAATATTTTTGTTTTTTCTCAAATATTGTACACATAGTGTGTATATAGGCAATAAAAATGCAATATAAATTACACTAGAAGACCATATGATTTAGATTGGGAAGACAAACATGTTGCAAGTTTTTAGTTTTGGGGTTAAGAGTTGTTAAGAACAATGGGATTATAAATTATAAGATAAGTAGTTAGTACCTCAGTGTCAAGATATGGGAGGATTATAATGTTTTTTAAAAAAAAGTAAGTAAATCTAATTACGAATAATTTACGTTCAAATAAAAAATAAGTACATAATAAATAAATTAAAATAAAGTAATTAATAAGTTAAAAATACAAAAGTATATTGAATACGGAAATAAATTTGAAGTTTAGAAAATTGAGAGAATCTTTTGGATTAAAACAAATGACGATACACTTATCTAAATTTAAGTAACAAGTAAATAATAATTTTTTCAGTGGCAAAATATAATTTCAAAGAGAATATAGAGATATGGCAGTAAAAAATAAGCAGGATTATGTGTTTAAGAAATAAATCAATAAATTATAAATTGTTAAAACTTTAAAATAAAATGAGTAATTGATGAGTAATTCAAAATTTAAAATTAAATTAAATCAACAAATATAAAAATATTAAAGCATTATTTAATATCAAAATAAATTTTAGATTATATTACTAACCAATTTATCTTAACAAGTTGGTAAATCTTTTAGATAAAGACAAATAATATTGCACTTATCAATATTTAACTAACAATAAAACATATCTCTTACATGATTAATTTTGAAATAATTAATTTTAGAAAGTGATTATGAATTTTCGGATGCGCAATTTCATATTTGATTATAAAATTGCGGATTGTAGCTAAAGTTCAAAATTAACACCACTTTTATGGTTAATGGAGGAATAAAAAAAGTTATTAATGGACATAATAGATAATTGAAAGAAAAATACGGTTGGACTAAAAGCCACAAATTGTAATTTTTATCAAAATATAATTTTGTTGTAATTTAATTCCAAGAGAATTTTATACTCAAATGTTTCAAAAAGTTTTGATTAAAATTAAATTTCACTAACAATGTATTTGGTTCGGGTGAAAAATGTAAGTGTAAGAGAAATGAAAGTAAAAATGAATGTGTAAGATAATTTGGTGTTTAGTTAAGGGGAAGAGATGGAAGTGAAGTAAAACTCAATGTATATATGAATTCCTTTCGGAGTCCAATTTTAGTTCCAACCAGAATTGGGCGAAAATGTGGAAGTGTAAAGTAAAAATGACAAATAAAGTACAATTTTATTTTTATTCACTCTATTACTCATATATCATATATATATATATATATATAATTTTCTTCCAAAATTATTTTTGGTACCAACAAGGGCACTTATGTTTGAACTTGAATTCGTTAGTTGAAATATTGTTAGTAATTTATATTTTATTTAAACTAAACAGTTTAAAATAAATGAACAATGCTCATTTTGATTAATATTTTTTTTAATAAAAAATATTCTTCTTCTTATTTGATAAACATTTTTATTAATAAAATTTTTAAATTCTTTATATAATAAAATTATACTAATATAATATTAATATATTTATTTTCTAATACGAAAAATAAAAAGAAGGGTTGTTTAGTAAAATTATAAAAATTAATATTTTCTTCTCAATCTATTTTTCGAAGTATTTGAAATTTACTCCCTAGTGATGCATACAAACATCATTTGCCCTGATTGACTTGGAACCCACCTTCCTTTTATCTTGCCCATCTCCACCGCGGCAATATAAGCTCTCAAAGTGCTTGCAGCGGCTTTTGCCTTATCTTTATTTCCTTGTGCAGCGTCCAACATGCTAATCAACTCGTGCAGAAGCTCATTCATGTTGTATTTTACAACAAACATGTTGTACGAGGGAGAAAGTGACTAGAGGATCACGTCAATGTACGTATCATTATCAAGCCCCGCTTGAAGATCCTCGGGTTTTTCCATGAGGGAAAGCATCTTGATCCCATGCTCTTGCACAGAGAATTCCTCAAGCATCTTGGTGCAGAAAAATGCCTTTGTGGCAGCATATCTAACATGCCTATCTAGAACCGCATAAACATCTTTCATGCGGTGCATTATCAATGCGACATCACCATGCCTATCGTTTGTCATCGACGCCAGTAAGACGCTGCGGACTTTCCGGTTGTCCTCGTGCCACCTTTCAAATGTCACACGTTCTTCAAGTGGACCCCTTCGACAAGGTCCTAAGAAGAGGCTTATCCAGAATGTAAGTCTGGTTCTCGAAATTTAGGACAATCCTCAAATTTCTCAGCCAATCATTTTAGTTCATTCCATTAAATTTGTTTGTCTCCAAAATCATGATTAATGGATTCTTAGACATCCATATTCAAAATATAAAGTAGAAATTAGCAAATTGATTGTAATATTAAATATAAATTGAGACTTGATTTTTAGTCATTAACTGCTCTCACCATTTCTCCAAAAGCCCACCACTCTCAAGTGGGGTTTTGAGAAACCATTCTCATCCAATGAGATCCCTAAGATATTTCGCCTCACCTCTTAACGTGATCCCAAGGATTCCAAGCAAATCATGTTACTCAGCGTTAGGCCCGACCCATCAACAAAATGAATATCTCAACTGTCGTCCCTTCACGACTCGTGAGATAGGGAAACAGGAACATATACCTTTTCTTCATAATAATAGTGCAGCTTTCTTCTATCCCAAACGTACCACGACTCGTGACACCACAAAAGGGTAGAAGTAGCATCACACTATATTATCGTGGATGGAAGGCTTGGAATTATCAAACCATTTGATTTATTTTTATTTTGGCCCTAATATTTACTTGGATCATCCAAGTGAGAGTTCAAGTTTGTTGTGACCGAGACCTCATCATTATACTATTTTGCATGCCAAAGTTTTAAGTTTTCAGTATAAATGCATTCCAAACACATCATACACAAAAAATTAGAGCATTCACCACATGCAAAAATAAGACTAGCACGCCCCTGTTGGATGATCACAAGCACAATCCTAAGTGACCCACCGAGCTCATAGTAAGTCTATGAACAATCTAGAGCGTGGCCTAATTTTTACAAAATAGTAACCCTAATCAAAAGTTGGGGGAGTACAAAGAGAGGAACAAAGCAAGTCTTATTAATTCAAGGTTAAAACCGAAATAAGAAATTAAAACAAAGAGGCACGTAGGCCTCACCCAATATAAAATTAAACCATACATTCGGTTAATAGGTTTTGTGATCATCCCGAGTTTATCCAATAAATAATAATTAACACATTTATATCAAATATAAACCTGCTAAGCAAATAAATACAATCCATTTATTTAATAATAGATATCCAATATCAAATACCAAAAATATAATTAAATACAGAAAGTAATATACTAATAATGCAATTAAAAAAATAGATATCAATCATACATCCAATGTACCAAAAAATATTTTTTTTGTTTGGAAAATGGACTCTCCCAAAATTCTCTCTTCTCTCACACACACTCCCATACCTTACAAAACACACACTCACACACATGGTAGCCATGGAGAAGTCTTGGCCGATGATGATGAGGGAGAACCGGCAGTTATTGCTGACGACGATGGGGATCCGCCGGTTGGCGGGAACACTATAGACAGTTTGGACATAGAGGATGGCACCCAAGGCTCCAACGAGATAGTAGTCGCGCGTATAGAAGGGGCACCAGCGAGGATTGATTTTTGAACTTTTGAATTTCTGGTATTGGCTAATTGCGTCATAGATAAGGGCGATGCTGAATCAATCGCAGCATTAAAGGAGCTGCAACGATGATGGACTGAGAAATATGGCAATGATGTTATGAATCCGATGCCTTTGATGATGTACAGACCACCACGATCTCTGCCGTCGGTGATGAGACTACCACGACGCATGCTGTGGCCAAAGGCGCCTGAGCAAACCAATGAGGTTGCTGCAATTATAGAGGCGCCGTTGTAGAGCCCTAGGGCTGACAGTAGGGTTTCTGCAACTTCAAAACTGCATGAATCTATTCCAGATTTGTTGTTGGCTAGTTATGCGTCGGAAAATAGTCAGAGTGGGGATGGGTGCGTCGGAAAACTGTTGAGTGCACGACATCCAAGTGCTTCCATTGGGCCGTTGAAGGAGGCATGTGCACCGACTGTAACTGTTGTCGGCGAAACTGTTTCGGCTAAACCTATTGCTGCTGAACTGCTGGGGCGATGGGTGCTGGCTGTTGTCGAGACTGTTAAGTTGTGAAGATTGATTTGAAGAAGTCAAGGATAACACGGTCCAACTTAAGAAATCCCAAGTTGAGTTGGAAAAGGATAAGTCATAGCTATAAATACTACTCTTATTAGCATTGTTTTGTAGAGTAGAGTAGAGAGAAAAACATATAAGTTCTCTGTATAATCGAGAGATAAAAGAAAGAGTTGAGACGAGAGTGAGTGTTGTCTTTCACGTGTGGTGAAGACTTACATACAAGTGTGTGTGTGTTGTACTCCTCAATTTTCCTCCTCTTTGAGTGTTTTCTCCTGGCTTGGTATCGCCCCCAGATGTAGGATTTATATCCGAACTGGGTTAACAAATTCGTGTGTCTTTTATCACCTTCATATTCCAACTGTTGTCCATCTTGACCCAATCCATTTCTTAACAACTGGTATCAAGAGCCTGGTTCAAGGAGTTAAGATAGAGGGAAAGTTTCCAGTCGAACGGTTCAATGGTTCCGACTTTGGGTTTTGGCGTATGTAGATGGAGGCCTACCTGTACGGGAGGGACCTGTACGAACCACTTGCAGAGAAGTCCGAGAAGACGAGTGATGAAGAATGGAAGGTGCTCGATCAAAAGGCGATGAGCGCAATAATCCTGTCGCTCTCTCGGAATGTCGCCTATCATGTGAAGGGAGGGAAGAGCACAAAGGAAGTCCTACAAACTCATGCCAATATGTACGAGAAACCCTCAGCAATGAACAAAGTCATGCTGATGAAGAAACTATTCAGGTTGCAGATGGAGGAGAGGAAGTCGGTGGCCGATCACCTGAATGACTTCAACCAACTCACGACACAGCTGGCATCTGTGGATATCGTGTTTGACGATGAGGTAAAAGCGTTAATTTTGCTCTCATCTTTACCTGACAGTTGGGATGTGGTTGTTACTTCGGTAAGCACTTCGTCTGGGAAGGAGAAGATGAAGTTGGAACAACCTACTTGACTTCTTTGTTCCGTCGTTGACCCATGATCAATGGCTGGACCATGCTCTTGCCTTTAGGCCCCCCACTACCAACCTCTTAATGTCGGGATATCCGGGGTTTCCACCTCAATAGAACCAGTTTTATGCAGCAAACCCGGGAAACTTCCTTCCAGTGTATCCCGTATCCCTTCCTGGGTGAGAATTCTTTGCTCTCTCAGGCAACTCTTTTAAGAACCCTCTTTAGGCCCTCGTCTTCTTCTGTGCCTGTAATAAAAAAAAATTCTGTTTCGTGCCCTAATTCAAACGCGGAGAAGGAGGCAAGTTGATTCCCATCTCTGAAGGTCAGTTGGCAAATTCCCATTCTCGAGGGTACAAAGAAAGATTGAATCCAATATGTTGTGGGCGCCTAATGAAGTGAAGTTGGGCTAAGCGGTCTTCTCGCTTCCCTGCCAGGATTAGGATTTAGCTCGGAACAGCCCTGCTTCTCAATTACATCGACCCTCATTGATAGGTAAGTAGAGATGTGTGATTTGTACCAATACCGGAAGGATCACTCCAAAAAGCAGAACTTATCTTATAAACGATCCTACTCGACATGGATGAAAGGATTCCCTTGGTAGGGGCATGAAAGACAGGTTTGATGGAATTAAACGTCCACCCTTGATTCATACCACTAAACCACTTACTTCTTAACCTTGCTTTTCATTTAATTAATCTTCCCCTACTCCTATAAAGGCCGGCGAGTGCTTCTTACCGAAAGAATGTGCTTCCACGGCCGGAGAAAGAAGGTTCATAGATCACCGATCGGCGGATCAGTCGTAAAAACAAAGCAAGAAAGTTATAAAAGAAGCCCTAGCGGCTTAATCTTGAGTTTCGTCCAATATGAATGCAATGCTTAGTTAGGTCGTCCAAAGACAGAGCTGATCCTACTTATTCGTATGAGGAAGCCCCGACCAGACACTTTCTTTAGCCACCCACCAGTAATGAACCGCCCAAATCTCCTTTCCTCCGTTCCTTCCTCTTCTTTCTGCATAAAAGGAAGCGTTTCAAAGCAAGGCTGGTCTATGGTATACGGGGGAGATCGAGCTTCCATCTTTTTACATCAAAGCTGCTGCGCCAATGAATGTCTTTGAAAGGCGAGTAAGCCGAAACCTATACCTCTAATTAGATTAGGCTGATGAAATAGCAAAGCTGGGGGTAAACAACAACTGAAGAGCGGACCATAGAAGTAATGTAATATACCTGCCGTTGGTGAATACAGAAAACAACCAATTGAGATTTATCGCATGGAAGACAGAAAGGATTGGATTCAGGGGATTCTAAGTCGTGCTAATTTTTTTCCAAGCAAGCGGAGGGGGGAAAAGAAGGGCAGGGCTTAAAGCAGCTCGTTCAGAGAGGGTTCGAGTCAGGAGCGGTATAAGAGGTCCAGGCCAGTCCTTTCTTCTTTCTAAGAGCTCCCTCTCATACTAAAGTAGAGCCTCTAATTCCACATCTCTACCAACGCCAAAAGGCGAAGCGAGTAGCCTTGAGGCGCAAGGTTCTGTCGTACGTATCCAATCTTCTCGGTCATGAGAGCAGCAAAAGTAGTCCTATCCTAGCTCTGCCCTGAAGAGCGGCTAGCAGCTATCGAAGCTATGCGTCCCGGGAGCCTTAAGTTCTCTATCAAGGTGAAAGTACCCGACTATTAATAATAAGTAGCGAGAGCAAAAAAGGACTCAACCACCAAGTGGCGATGCCCTTCTAATATAATGTAGGCTTGACTCTGCTAAGTGAGTAGCTAGGCCGTTTTCTTGCAGGAGTGCTAACGCGCGCCCTTACGTTTTCTGATCGTCAAAAGAAAGAATTCCAGGAGATCATGAGACCAGCAGATACAGATTCAGTGGGAGTTCAGACGGACGAAACCGAACAGACGGAGATGGAGATAGAGCCAGAACCAGCATCGGAGGAACCGATTGCTGAAAGCAGCACACCCTTGGCACTGGGTCGAGAACCGAGGCTGAGAAGGGCCCCAAATAGGTACTCCCCCTCTCTTTATTACTTGCTTTTATCTGATTGTGGGGAACTCGAATGTTACGCAGAGGCAGTCAACGATGCCCACAAGAGCAAGTGGGAGCTTGCGATGAACGACGAGATGAACTCGTTGAAGAAAAACGACACATGGGAATTGTGTCAGCTCCCAAAAGGAAAGAAGGCCCTACAGAACAAATGGGTCTATCGGATTAAGGAAGAATCAGACGGGAAGAAGTGGTACAAGGCAAGACTCGTAGTAAAGGGATTCCAACAAAGATACGGTATTGACTTTACTGATTTTTTCACACCTGTTGTCAAGTTAACTACTATTCGTCTTGTGTTGAGCATGGTAGCAACAGAGAACTTGGAGTTACAACAGATGGATGTGAAGACACCCTTCCTACACGGGGATCTTGAGGAGGAGATATACATGGTACAACCAGAGGGGTATAATGGAGATGATCAGCATACAAGTGTGTGTGTGTTGTACTCCTCAATTTTCCTCCTCTTTGAGTGTTTTCTCCTGGCTTGGTATCGCCCCCAGATGTAGGATTTATATCCGAACTGGGTTAACAAATTCGTGTGTCTTTTATCACCTTCATATTCCAACTGTTGTCCATCTTGACCCAATCCATTTCTTAACAACTGGTATCAAGAGCCTGGTTCAAGGAGTTAAGATAGAGGGAAAGTTTCCAGTCGAACGGTTCAATGGTTCCGACTTTGGGTTTTGGCGTATGTAGATGGAGGCCTACCTGTACGGGAGGGACCTGTACGAACCACTTGCAGAGAAGTCCGAGAAGACGAGTGATGAAGAATGGAAGGTGCTCGATCAAAAGGCGATGAGCGCAATAATCCTGTCGCTCTCTCGGAATGTCGCCTATCATGTGAAGGGAGGGAAGAGCACAAAGGAAGTCCTACAAACTCATGCCAATATGTACGAGAAACCCTCAGCAATGAACAAAGTCATGCTGATGAAGAAACTATTCAGGTTGCAGATGGAGGAGAGGAAGTCGGTGGCCGATCACCTCAATGACTTCAACCAACTCACGACACAGTTGGCATCTGTGGATATCGTGTTTGACGATGAGGTAAAAGCGTTAATTTTGCTTTCATCTTTACCTGACAGTTGGGATGTGGTTGTTACTTCAGTGAGCACTTCGTCTGGGAAGGAGAAGATGAAGTTCGACAACATCAGAGACATGATGTTGAACGAGGAAACCCGTAGAAAGCAAACGGGTGGATCATCTGGCTCTGCGCTACATACAGAGTCCAGAGGGAGACCTGACACACGGGGTAAATACCGTGGAAGGTCAAAGTCCAGGGAAAAAAACAAGGGCAACAAGGAGATGGTGTGTTGGAACTGCGAGAAGCCCGGACACATGAAAAGCGAATGTCGGGCGCCAAAGAAGGAAAAGGAGGGCCGGACAGCGAATGCCGCGACGGAAGAGATCACGGATGCACTCTTGTTGAGTGTGAGCAGTTCTTCCGATGATTGGGTTGTGGATTCAGGGGCCTCATTCTACTCATGCAGCAACAAAGACATCATGGAGCCATACACCTCAGGTGATACCGTGGAAAAGTCCAGGGAAAAAAACAAGGGCAACAAGGAGATGGTGTGTTGGAACTGCGAGAAGCCCGGACACATGACATGAAAATGTCGGGCGCCAAAGAAGGAAAAGGAGGGCCGAACAGCGAATGCCGCGACGGAGGAGATCACGGATGCACTCTTGTTGAGTGTGAGCAGTTCTTCCGATGATTGGGTTGTGGATTCAGGGGCCTCATTCCACTCATGCAGCAACAAAGACATCATGGAGCCATACACCTCAGGTGATTTTGGCTTAGTTTATCTTGCAGATAACAAACCCCTCAAGATTGTAGAAAAGGGAGATGTGCGGATCAAATCAACGAATGGGTCATGCTGGACCCTACATGATGTGAGACACATACCAGGACTGAAGAG
>NC_026154.1:8337178-8340853 GCF_000512975.1 Sesamum indicum
TGTACAACGACAGGAAGGTAAGCCCGGACGATGACAAGAAGGAAAGGGAATTTGTTGATCTCGATATTTCAAATTCCGGGATCATGAGACCAGCAGATACGGATTCAGTGGGAGTTCAGACGGACGAAACCGAACAAACGGAGATAGAGCCAGAACCAGTATCGGAGGAACCGATTACTGAAAGCAGCACACCCTTGGCACTGGGTCGAGAACCGAGGCTGAGAAGGGCCCCAGATAGGTACTCCCCCTCTCTTTATTACTTGCTTTTGTCTGATTGTGGAGAACCCGAATGTTACGCAGAGGCAGTCAATGATGTCCACAAGAGCAAGTGGGAGCTTGCGATGAACGACGAGATGAACTCGTTGAAGAAAAACAACACATGGGAATTGTGTCAGCTCCCAAAAGGAAAGAAGGCCCTACAGAACAGATGGGTCTATCGGGTTAAGGAAGAATCAGACGGGAAGAAGCGGTACAAGGCAAGACTCGTAGTAAAGGGATTCCAACAAAGATACGGTATTGACTTTACTGATGTTTTTACACCTGTTGTCAAGTTAACTACTATTCGTCTTGTGTTGAGCATGGTAGCGGCAGAGGACTTGGAGTTACAACAGATGGATGTAAAGACAGCCTTCCTACACGGGGATCTTGAGGAGGAGATATACATGGTACAACCAGAGGGGTATAATGGAGATGATCAGTAGGTGTGTCGCCTCAAGAAAAGCCTGTATGGATTGAAACAGGCTCCGCGGCAGTGGTACAGGAAGTTTGACAACTTCATGCTAGAGATAGGTTTCTCTAGATGCAATGCTGATCATTGCTGCTACGTGAAGAGGTTCGATGAGTTTTTTATCATTCTACTCCTGTATGTTGATGACATGTTGATAGCAGGATCAAATGTCAAGGAGATCAATAGGCTCAAGGATCAGTTATCGAGGAAGTTTGACATGAAAGATCTTAGCGAAGTAAGGCAGATATTGGGCATGAAAACAAAGGTACTAGTAAATTGTGGTTATCTCAATCTGATTATATTGAGAAGGTATTATGCAGATTCAAGATGGAAAATGTAAAACCGGTTAGAATGCCATTGGGAAATCAATTCAAACTATCCAACAGTGATTCGCCCCAGACTGACTCCGAACGTGCAAAGATGAGAGTCACACCGTATGCTTCAGCAATTGGGAGCCTGATGTATGCTATGATCTTTACTCGACCGGATATAGCACATGCAGTGGGAGTAGTTAGCCGTTTTATGAGCAATCCAGGAGTGATGCACTGTCAGGTTGCAGATGGAGGAGAGGAAGTCGGTGGCCGATCACCTCAATGACTTCAACCAACTCACGACACAGTTGGCATCTGTGGATATCGTGTTTGACGATGAGGTAAAAGTGTTAATTTTGCTCTCATCTTTACCTGACAGTTGGGATGTGGTTGTTACTTCGGTAAGCACTTCGTCTGGGAAACCGGATATAGCACATGCAGTGGGAGTAGTTAGCCGTTTTATGAGCAATCCAGGAGTGATGCACTGGGAAGTTGTGAAATGGATTCTTAGGTACCTAAGGGATACTAAGGGCCGAGCATTGGTGTTTGGTAAGGGCAAGCTTACCTTGTTTGGGTTTGTTGACGCTGATTTTGCAGGGAGTGACTATGACAAAAAGAGGAGCACTACAGGGTATGTGTTCAAATATGGCGGTACAGCCGTATCCTGGGTCTCAAAGCTGCAGAAGGTTGTCACACTGTCCACGACGGAAGCTGTTTGCTCTCATCTTTACCTGACAGTTGGGATGTGGTTGTTACTTCGGTAAGCACTTCGTCTGGGAAGGAGAACATGAAGTTCGACAACATCAGGGACATGATGTTGAACGAGGAAATCTGTAGAAGGCAAACGGGTGGATCATCTGGCTCTGAACTACATACAGAGTCCAGAGGGAGACCTGACACACGGGGTAAATACCGTGGAAGGTCAAAGTCCAGGGAAAAAAACAAGGGCAACAAGGAGATGGTGTGTTGGAACTGCGAGAAGCCCGGACACATGAAAAGCGAATGCCGGGCACCAAAGAAGGAAAAGGAGGGCCGGACAGCGAATGCCGCGACGGAAGAGATCACGGATGCACTCTTGTTGAGCGTGAGCAGTTCTTCCGATGATTGGGTTGTGGATTCAGGGGCCTCATTCTACTCATGCAGCAACAAAGACATCATGGAGCCATACACCTCAGGTGATTTTTTCTTAGTTTATCTTGTAGATAACAAACCCCTCAAGATTATAGGAAAGGGAGATGTGCGGATCAAATCAACGAATGGGTCATGCTGGACAAGCTAATCAATCTTCAAGTGGGAGATTGTTAAGTTGTGAAGATTGATTTGAAGAAGTCAAGGATAACCCGGTCCAACTTAAGAAATCCCAACTTGAGTTGGAGAAGGATAACCCGATTCAACTTAGAAATCCCAAGTTGAGTTGAAGAAGGATAACCCAATTCAACTTAGAAATCCCAAGTTGAGTTGAAAAAGGATAAGTCATGGCTATAAATACTACTCTTATTAGCATTGTTTTGTAGAGTAGAGTGGGTCATGCTGGACCCTACATGATGTGAGACACATACCAGGACTGAAAAGGAACTTGATCTCAGTCGGACAGCTGGACAGTGATGGATTCCACACGATGTTTGGAGATGCAAAGTGGAAGATCAGTCGGGGAGCAATGACTTTGGCACGAGGACTAAAGTTGGGAACGCTCTACATGGCGGGAGGATCCAGTTCAAACATCCCCTTTGTAGGAACTGTATCGCAGGCTAACTTGTGGCACAATCGCTTGGGCCACATGAGCGAGAAAGGAATGAACGTGCTGAAGTCGAAATGACGATTGCCCGAGTTAAAATCGGTAGAGGTGGGTCATTGTGAACACTGCGTGTTCGGAAAGCAGAAGCGGGAGAGCTTCTTGACCACAGGAAGAACTCCGAGGAAAGAAAAGTTGGAGCTTGTTCACACTGATTTTTGCGGGCCAGCACCAGTGTCATCTCTTGGTGGATCAACGTACTACATGACATTTGTCGATGACTCCACTAGAAAGGTATGGGTGTATTTCTTAAAAAGAAAATCTGATGCCTTTGACACATTCAGGAGATGGAGGGCACTAGTGGAAAATGAGACAGGTCTACAAGTGAAATGTCTCAGATCGGATAACGGTGGCGAGTACAGAAGTGAAGGTATCAAGAATTATTGCACCGACCGTGGAATCCGAATGCAGAAAATAATCCCGGGGACACCTCAGTAAAATGGCGTTGTTGAGAGGATGAACAGAACACTAAATGAGCGTGCGAGATGCATGCGATTGAAGAGCGGACTGCCAAAGATGTTTTGGGCAGATGTAGTCAACACGGCTGCTTTCTTGATCAATCGAGGGCCTTCTGTCTCGTTGAACAACAGAATACCAGAAGAGGTATGGAGTGGTAAGAAAGTGGATCTTTCTTTCTTACGTACTTTTGGTTGTTCAGCCTATATTTTGAACAATGATCGGACTAAGCTGGATGCTAAGTCGATTAAATGTACATTCATTGGGTATGAGACTGACGAATTTGGGTATAGATTCAGTGGGAGACGGACGAAACCGAACAGACGGAGATGGAGATAGAGCCAGAACCAGCATCGGAGGAACCGATTGCTGAAAGCAGCACAGCACAC
>NC_026154.1:8343650-8392001 GCF_000512975.1 Sesamum indicum
CATACAAGTGTGTGTGTGTTGTACTCCTCAATTTTCCTCCTCTTTGAGTGTTTTCTCCTGGCTTGGTATCGCCCCCAGACGTAGGATTTATATCCGAACTGGGTTAACAAATTCGTGTGTCTTTTATCGCCTTCATATTCCAACTGTTGTCCATCTTGACCCGATCCATTTCCTAACAGAGACTGATGCTAACGCAGACTTTGTTGCTGCGCAGAATTGGAAGCCGGCCACTGCGCTATTTGCGCTGCATCTATCGCAGCTGTGCACAGTCAGCCGCTGCTTGTTCGTGGAGTTGCCGACGCTATAGAATCTGGAAAAACTGCTGCTCATGGGTACATTCCGACATCGCCCATTGGAATTTTTGTCGGTAATGTACCGCTTCAACCATCCTCCAATTTCATGAATTATGATGATAAAATTGTCAATATTTTTCATAATTCAACTAACGAGATATTGACTTATGTGTCTCCTACGATGCAAAATGGCAAAAATATCGTACGACCCACGTTGGACACTATTCGTGAGGGTTCCCGACGATGGAATGCGACAACAGTGGGGTATTTCTTGGGCAAACAACCATATTTTCACCACTTAAAGGAAGACGCTAAATCAATTTGCCCAATGCTAATAAAGATCACGGGTACGGCAAATGGGTTTTTCTTCTTCCGCTTCAAAACCACTGTGGCTATAGAAGAAGTGATAGAGGGCGGACCGTGGTTGTTCCAAGAATAGCCAATCGTGTTGCAAAAGTGGAAGCCGGGCATGGTACTACGTAAGTTGAAATATATCCAAGTTTCAGTTTGAGTTAAACTTAGACACCTGCCAGTCAAATTGTGGACAATCGATGGCTTGAGTATGTTGGCAAGTCGGATCGGACGACCTCTTTATCCGAACGCAATCACTCGAGTATGCACAAGACTGAATTTTGCTCGTGTATGTGTCATGCTTGATAGTAATATCAAACTCCAGAAGCACTTGGTCATTATGTCGCCAACCGAGGAAGGAAGGGAAATTACATGTAAGGTTGACGTGAAATATGAGTGGCTGCCCCCAAGTGCACCACTTGTATGAGCCTAGGACATGCAACGAAGGAGTGCCCATTCACGAAAGTGCAGAAACCACCGATAAATGTTTATGTGTAGAAGGCACGAGTTCAGTAGCCCATAGCCAAACCGGATAAGATTGGGGAGGAAGATACGGACCTATCCCCATGTGGAAATGTCACTCAGCAGCCGATCGTATCTGAGCCTCAAGGTGCAACTGATGCACGAGGAGACAATGAAGGAGGGGGTAAGGGTAAGGAGGTAGTCATCTTTAATACTTTTGATGCACTTAACCTCCTTGATGATGCAAATGATATTACCGGGGGTCCTAATGCAAGCAGCCCCCCCACTGGTAACCCATGTTGAATGCTACTGTGTGGAACGTGAGGGGCCTAAACAAAAGGGACCATCAGCTGGCACCTAAAGACTTAGTAGCTGAGTTCAGATTACACTTTATTGGTCTTCTTGAAAAACGTGTTCGCATTACTAATATTGATTGCATACAATCTTTTATTCTACCTCAATGGAAATGGTTTATTGATCTGTGACTGTTGGTATTCGTATATGGGTTGCCTGGAATTATAACATGCTTGATGTTCATGTGATTCCATTGGGTGACCAATATATACATTGTCATGTGACTGTTAGAGCAACGCATGTGAATGTGGTTATTACTGTCATTTATGGTGCTAATGATATGGCTGAGCGTCGAGAGCTATGAAGATCTTTTGAAATACTTGCGGGTTAGTGTGTAGATGATCCATAGCTGGTAGGGGGTGATTTTAATGCTATACGTGACCTCAGTGAGGTTTGTGGTACTTCTGGTGATATAAGGGTAGTCATGGAGGAGTTTAATGAGTGTATTCAGGATACGGGATTGCTCCCGCTTCCTATGCAGGGTGAGTGGTTCACATGGCATAACCGTAGCTCTAGCTCGCGTAGCCTGTGGAAGAGATTGAATCGTATGCTCATTACCGATGCTTGGCTATAGAGATTCCCAACCTCGTACTATTATAGTCTACTCCACGCACATCAGATCATTCGCCTCTGGTGCTCTATGGGGATAGGCAACAACAACTGGGAGGTATGTCCAGATTTGGTAATTACCTTACTCTTTCACCAGATTTTATGTCCAGTGTGCAGACCGTCTGGCAGCATGAAGTGGTAGGCATGTCGCTCTACGCGATTACTCGTAAACTCAAGGCTTTAAAGCTTGTCTTTCATCATATGAGGCGCAATAAGGGGGGATCTGACGATGAATGTACAGATGGCCAAAGGGTTCCTTGAGATTACCCAGCAACTGGTTAGCACGGAATAGACGGAACAAGTTGTTCCTCCTATTGGAACATTGTTGTCGACTGGTGTATGCCAAAGCGATTAAGCTCGAACACATCATGTTACAGCAATGAGCAAAGATGCAGTGGATGAAAGGAGAGGATTAATGTTCCCGAATCTTCTTTCGCAAGATTGCTCAACGCCAGGCTGCTTGGAGGATCTTACAAATCAATGATGAAAATCCGACCACCTACACAGAGCAAGGAGCAGTTATTCATGAGTTTGTCTCCTTTTACCAGGCTCTATTAGGTGGAGATAGACGGATGCAGATGATAAATATCCAATACTTGAGGCCATCGATGAGGTGTGTGCTCAATGAGGAGGAGACCCTCATGCTCCTCCAACTGGTAACCGCAGTTGAGGTGAAGCAGGCTATGTTCGATATTGGTAACGACAAAACACCAGGACTTGATGGGTTTACTTTGGGTTTTTACAAAGCCGCTTGGCCATTATGGGTCCTCAAGTAACGGAAGCAATATTGGATTTCTTTGCTATGGGGAAGATGCTTAAGCAAATCAACACCATGCTGCTGGCACTTATACCCAAGGTACACTCCCCTAAGCTGGTCACGGATTTTCGTCCTATATCATGTTATAATTTGTTGTATAAAGTGATTGCTAAAATTATTATTCAAAAGTTGAGTAGGGTGTTGGATAAATTAATCAGCCCTTGTCAGGCTGCTTTTGTTCGTGGTCGTAGTATAGGCGACAATATTATGCTTGCATAGGAACTATTACAGGGTATAACCAGGTGCGTCTCCACCTAGATGTGCCTTAAGGTGGATATTCGGAAAGCTTATGACACAATGGAATAAGACTTTCTACTAGCAGTTTTGCACATGTTTGAATTTCCAACACAATTTATTTGATGGATAGAAGAGTGTGTAACAACACCCTCGTTCTCGATAGGTCTGAATGGGAAACCCCATGGATTTTTTGTGGGCTCACAAGGGTTGAGGCAAGGTGATCCCATGTCGCTTTACCTATTTGATCTTGTGATGGAGGTGGTACATCTTTAATTCTTACAGTTGATTGAACAGGATGGGCGTTTTTCAATCCATTGAAAATGTGCTCCTGCTCGACTCTTTCAGCTTGGTTTTCTAGATGATCTGCTGCTATTTTGTAAAGTTGATATGAATTATAGGGGTCTTCAAGCAGGGTTTAGATATGTTCGTATCATGGTTGGGTCTATGGCTTAAGGCACATAAGAGCCACCTTATTATCTCTCGCTCGGCACACGGGATTCGAGAAGAGTTGTTGGCGATGCTAGGATTCCAGAAAGGGCAGTTACCAATGAGATACTTAAGACTTTCGCTCCTCTCTTCTCGATTATTGATAACAGACTGTTAGCCATTGTTATCGAAAATTGACCAACGCATTAAAGGATGGGAAGATCTGGTGTTATCCTATGCTGGGAGGATTCAGATCATCAAATCTATCCTTATGGCGTTGAATATTTATTGGGCCTCAATGTTCCTATTGCCTAAAGGTGTTATAAGGGAGATTGAGAAGCGACTTCGAGCATTCTTGTGGAAAGGGGGAACGACTAGGGGCTATACCAAGGTAGCATGGCAAGATGTATGTAAGCCATTATCGGAAGGTGGGTAGGCCTTATGAGACATTGCTACCTTAAATCGGGCTTTAATGTGTAAGAAGCTCTGTGAGATTATAAGGTGTGATAGGACGTCTATTTGGGTGGAGTGACTCTATAATAGGCAGTTGCGAAATACATCTATTTGGACAGTTTTAGACCATGGGGGATCGTCGGGTTGGCGGAAACTACTTCGTCTACGATCTCTTATTCGGCTGATGGTGGACTTTCGGGTTGGTAATGGGGCTATGTTCTATCTTTAGCAGGATCCATGGTACCATCTTGGGCTCCTCATTGCCAGATTTCTATGTGATGAAGGCGCGAATGAGACGCATAGACACTTATTCTTCCGTTGCCGCTACGCCCGACAGTGCCTTAAAGCTATTCGACGATCTGTTCGCTTCAATTGGCTGAACTGAGACTGGCCAATGGACATAGAGTGGGCTACAAGAAAATGGAGAGGGCAACACATTATTAATCTGGCTTATCGTCCGCTACTGGCTTCATATGTGTATCATTTTTGGAAGGAACAAAACTTGAGATGTTTTGAGCAGTCTGAGCGAGAACCGACCACACTAGCTACACTCATTGTAGAAGATGTTAGACAGATGATTTTTAGTGCTTCTTTAGCTCGCTCTGTTAGTTCTTGTGCGTTAAATAGACTTTGGCGTATCCCTTGGCCTGTCGAGGGAGACGCCACTCATTGACCACTATTGTTACTGTTTATTTAATGAAAATTATATTTACCTAAAAAAAACTATTTTCAAATTAATCTAAGGAACAATTTAATTGTAGAAATATTCTATTTAACCAAAATTAAAATTTTCCAAATTAATAATTTCAAAAAATTAAAAAAAATCAAGAAAATCAAAATTTTCAAGAATAATGGCACAAAACGGCCAAGCTGCCTAGCCAGCTGCACAGCTGGCCAGTGGCCGCTAGTAGGGCAGCACAGACTATCTTCTCCATTTTTTAATTTTTTATGAATTTTTGCTATTAAAAATTAAAATAAAATCATACATTTATAGATAATCTAATTTTCAAAAAATGTATAGATATCCATAATTTTAAAATAAAATTAATACATATTTTCTAAACAGATAACCATGCTTTAAAGCCATAAAACACGCTTTTCAAAAATAAATTAAAGACATTATTCATGCTCAACACATAATAATCTATTAATCCTAAACCCATAACACCAAACCAGACTCTGGTACCACTGAAAGAATCAGTATGGACCGAAAACACGGCGGAAGCATGAAATTAAAAATTTAAAAATTGATTTCAAAGGGGTGTTCTCTATGAAATTCACGAGCGCTCGGTGTTCGTCAAAGGCATAATAACAAATATATAAGGTGTTAAAATAAATGACCATAAGCCAATCAGATTGGCCTAAGATGTATTTTTTTATTCAGACAATTTAATCGATATCGTGTAATATTATTTCAAGTGAATAAAATGAGTATTCTCTTATTTTGACATCCACTTTATTGTGCTCATTTTGTATTTTTGCATTTTACTTAATCATCACAATAAAGCCCATAGATCCATTGACAATCGTGTAATTTGGCTGCGCATTGGATGGCGGTCATGAAACCAACTGCCAAAAGGCTGGGTCTGAAACGTTTCAAGTCGAGAACCTCGAGAATGGGCACTGAGAGTCCTATGGAGACTTGCGCAATGAGTCGCATTCAAATTGATGAGTACCGTGTTTCATCAGTGACAGACATAGAGCGTCTATGCCATCTTGGTGGGTTGATTGACTAGGTGTTGAATCAACTGAACTGATTCTCAGGGATAGTCATATGGAAGCCTTGGAGGCTTAGTTGGTATGACTCAAATTCCCGGCTTCGAAAGTACGGGATTAGTCCTCACGGCAGTCACGTGCATACGATGACTGTATCTTGCATCTGTGCGAGAGGTGACTATGTCCCAAACACGATCATCATAAGCCTTATCTAGTGTAGTCAGCGTATGTAGCGAGGACGGTGAGTTCCAAGAAGAGGATCCATCCCTTGTCAGTATATGACAGAGGTATCTCCTATGCACTTGGAGACGCATTGACGCTCTATAAATCTATGGCCATAGTCATTGATCGAATAGGAAAAAGGAGGTTCCTGTGTCGAGAAACTTGACGTAACGCAATCTCAAGTATTAAGCATAGACGCCTAGTCTAGGATGAGAACCGACACCTAATTCCATGCCAAACTATGGTTGGGAGACGATAGATAGAAGGACCATACCTATATGGACTCAAGAGCCTAAATGTTCACACGAACCTAGTCTCTAATACTATGGACCGTTGCTAGACGGTTATCCATGGTGATGAGCTTTTTTGATTAAGGGTTAATAAAAAATATTAATTAAATTGAATTTTAATTAATAATAGTGTTAGATACTACCTCAAGTCTAGCTGAAAGGTGAACCTAAAGAGTTATACAAAATACAGCAGAAAAGGACAAGGAATTAATTCCATAAGTAATTGGGTTACTTACAAAGAGAGAAGATGCCCAAAGATAAATTAATGGCATTAATTTATATATTGGGCTTGTCCTTATAATTTAATGAGTTGGATCTTATTAACTAACAAGGATAGTTTTGGGCTTATGTATTTAATTAGATTAAATACAAGCCTGGTTCAATAAAATTGAATTTTTATTAAATTGAATTTAAATAAAAATTCATTGGGCACATATTTTTAAGGGTAAAAATCGACCAAGCCTATTACATCGAGCCCATGAAAAATTCCATGATAGGAAATAAATGGCTAGCAAATTGCAATTTTGGAAAGTGCAATCCCAACCATTTTGGGGACCTCTTTATTTGGAATAAAGAGAAATATGCCTTGTAGAAAATAGAATGTATTCAGAAACATTCTTTATCATCAAACAAAGGTATATATATATGAAATATAATTATTTAAACAATAATTATAATCATTATCACACAACGAAAAGTTCCCCCTCCTCTCTTCCTAGCTCTCAACCGACTCTCTCTCTTGCACAAGGTAAGATTTTCTTCTCTTGTTCTCTTCTAGCAAAGGGGACATTGATGAAAGGCACCGCAAGGTGCGAGTAGATCGGCCGGGAACATGCAAGCGGGAGCAATGATGATAAAATGCGTAAATTAAAATAAAAGCACAATAAAATAATAATTCTAAGGGGCGTACCATTGGGGTTCCCGGGCGTTTCGATGTAGTCAATAAAATAAATAACAATAAAATTAAATGGGGGCTAACGGCTGAATGAAATACGAGAGGTACTAGAACGTAAATCTAGAATTACCTTTTTCTTTGATTTACTTCGAGCCACCTTCGTTTGATTCGTTCACGTAAGGCTTCAATGTAGAAGCCTTGGACTAGTGTCCAACACAGTCCTTCTGTCTACCGTCTCCCGGCCTTAGTCTAGGGAATGGAATTGGGCGTCCGTTCCCATCCTGGACTAGGCGTCTAGGCTTAATATTTGGGATCGCGTTACGCCAAATTGCTCCACATAGGAACTTTTTCTTCCTATTCGACCAATGATTGTGACCACAACTTTATAGAGCATATACGCATCTTCAAGTGCGTAGGAGATACCTCTCTCACATTTTGACAGGGGATGGATCATCTTCTTGAAACTCACCATCCCCGCTACATAGTTTGACTAGACTAGACAAGGTTTATGATGACCATGTCTGAGACACCATCACCTCTCTCGCACAAATTTAAGATACAATCATCGCATGCAGTGACTGCCATGATTACTCAAGATTGAGGACTACTCCCTTCCTGTCGAAGCCGGGGACTCAAGTTATACCGATGAAGCCTCCAAGACTTCCATATGATGATCCCCGCGAGTCGGTTCAGTCGATTCGACACCTAGCCAATCGACCCATTAAGATCGCATAAACGTCCCACAACTATTGCCGATGAAACACGACACTCATCAAATGAATGTGACTCTTAATGCAAGTCTTAGTAGGACTCTTGATGCCCAATCTCTAGTCCTCGACTTGAAATATTTCAGACCCAACCATAAATAATTGGTTTCATGACAGTTATCCAATGCGTAGTCCAACTGTTGCATGATTTTTAAAGTGGTCTGTGGGCATCAGTTGTGACGTCCAACCAGTGACTAACGTAATTTGGTAAGCACAATAGACACGTGCACCAAGGACGAATATTGACCATATTCGTCAGGACAATATCACTTAAATAAAGATTGCTTGAATGGTTCTCTAGATTGCCAATCCAATTGGCTTTTGGTCACCCATTCTAACAGTAGAGCTCCCGAATCTGGTGTGTGTGGACAAATTAGAGGGCTGCTACGTTCGAGCCTCAAGTGAAGAACATTCAAACTATCGTAAAAAACGAAGGTATCGTTTTTCACCCCTTTAATTTTGCTTTTATAGATTTTACATCAGCCTCATATTTGTTTTTAATTTTAGTACATTGAATGCTCGGAAACTCCAAGGGTTCACCCCTTGGATTCGTTTAATTTTTCATTTAACTTTAGTTATTATGCGTTTTCGCTTTACCGCTTTCGCCAGCGCGTTCCGTGGCCGTACCACACGATCCTTCATAAGCATGCTAGATATGTGGCTAGAGGATGAAACAAAAAGGACTGAAATTTAAAATGAAACATTACCTATTTTGTTTCTCTAGATGTGCAACAACGTGTATTGTTCCCTTTACGTTCTCCCGTTCCATTCACTTGAGAATTCAAACTAGAATTCCTCTAAGTTGTTCACACCATAAAATGGAATATATATAGTTTTTTTTCTATTGCCACAGAGAACAAAGAATAAGAAGAAAAACAACTCCAAGCAAATACTATTGTTTAGTGCTTCTGAATTGTTTAATGTTCTAACTTGAATCAAATTCAATATAAAACAAAAAGGATAATATTTTTTAGAGAGAAAGCAAGCAAATGGCTTATAAGAGGTTATGGTATATGTGTGTGATTTTATGTATTACATATAATTGAATTCAAAATTGAAACTACCAAGTTTGCCTCCAAGGCAACATATACACATACATGCATATAACCTTCAATCATGATCAAATAATCATTCCATAATATTCATCATGTGAGAAGTTTCAACTTCTTTTCTCCAACCTCCCTCAAATGTGATTGGACTTCAAGTATTATGATTAAATCAAGCCCAACCAAAGTCCATTGGACAATAATTAATTTAATTAATTTTAACCCAATGAATTTCAAAATTCATTTAATCCATTTAAATAAATCTAAGCGAAAATATTGATTAATTGATCCAACTAATTAATTAAGACAAACCTAATAAATTTTAATTTAATTAATTTAAAAGTGTTAAGCCTAAAGATTAGTTAATCCAATTAATTAATATTTTAGCCATCCATCAAATGGTTTTTTTAATAAATGATCCAATCATTTATATATTCTATTGAAATTAATTTAATCCAATTAATTTAATTCATTTTTTCTAGAACTAATTCCACCAATTTCATAGTAATTTGTGGGTGACCCTTTGCGTTCATCCTCAACTAAACTTGGGTTGTGCCCAACACAATCACTAAGCAAATCTAATTTAATCAATTATTTTCAATTAATCATTGATCGAAAATTCCCATCACCATTGATGGTCGTCTAGAAACGTTCCATGGCACTAGAGATTAGGTGAATATTGACATGAACTTTTAGGCTCCCAAGTACCATATGGGTACAGTCCTTCCATCCTCCATCTTTGGAACTAAATCTAGGGCATGGAATGGAGAGTCTTCGCATCCTGGACTAGACACTATGCTCGATAACTCGAGATGCGTTTGCTCTATTAGTTGACGTAGGAAACCATTCCCGACTCAATCAATCGTTGTGGCCATAGACTCTAAGAGATCGAACCATCTTAGAGCGCATAGAAAACTCGACTGTCATATAGTGACAGGTGATGCATTCTATCTTGGAACCCACCGTCCTCACTACATCTTTTGATTGCATTGGAGAAGACTTGTAATAACCACATCCAAGAAATGGTTATATTTCTCCAGACCTAAGATACAACCATCGTATGTATGTGACTGCCATGGTTCCTCAAGTTTGAGGATTAATCCCTTACTATTAGAGCCAGGAAGTTCCAGTCATACCGACCAAGCCTCCAAGGCTTCCATATGACGACTTCTCGCGAGTCAGTTCAGTTAGCTTGACGACCTTGTCAACCATCCACTAAAATTACATAAACGTCCAATGTCCGTCTCTAATGAAACACGACACTCATCCAATTAATGTAGTATTTAGTACAAGTCTCAATAGGACTCTTCGTGCCCAATCGTGAAGTCCTGGACTTGGAATGTTTCAAACCCAACCCTCAGAAGTTGGTTTTATAGCCGCCTTCCAATGCGCAGCCCAACTGCATAGATTGTACAATTTGATTTATGAGCTTTATGTGATGTTAAGCATATAAACATAATTAGTGAGCCCAACAAATATAATTGCCAAATAATGAATATTCACTTATTCATAAACAATATTACAACTATACCGAAATTGTCAGAACATATTACATAAAGATCAATTCAATTGGCTTTTTGCTCACGTATTCTAAAACCATGTCAAATCATACACAACATCATGTCAAAAATGCACCAAACAACATTTTCATGCTACCTACCGTGAAGGCATAGTAGATGTCAAACATTTAAGCTTTCTCATCAGTCAGTCGTGATTAAGTCTGGAATAGTTTAACCCTTTATATAGGAATTAAAGGGAGTGAATCAGCCCAGGAAGCAGGGCGAAAAATAGAAAAGTACGATAAATCATCCAAATTAAATCTTGATTAAGGGGTGTACCCTTGATCTTTTCTGGATATTCCCTATATATAATATGAAAAAAGAAAAGTCCATAGAATCAACAAGAAAAACAAGAAGAGGCAAAAAACATAAAAAGAGTTTTACCCTCGTCATTTTCTCGTACGACTACAAGCATTGATTCCTTCATCCTCCAACTCCATTCCGGGTCCTTTCATGGTGAGATCTCGATAATGAGACCTTCTAAAATAGTCCACCCTCCCAGTAAAAGGATGTGGCCTTCTTGAGCTAGCAAGAATGACTACGGAAGAGTGAAGATAAAAAAACCAACCGCTATTGATTAACGTGTTTTGATCTCCTTCCATTTTTATTTGGTCCTAAGAACATAAGAGAAATTAAGAGATGGAGAGCATATAAGAGAGAGAGAGAGTGAGAGGCACAAAATTGAGAGAGTTTGAATAGGTTAGTGTATGTGGTGTTTGTGGCTAAGTTCAGATGTAAGTATATATATATATAACCTAGTCATACATATACAAGGAGTCCTAACCTAGTTAGGCTCCAAAGCATCAACCTAACCCTGAGAACCCCCTTGAGCACGAAATTAAGCATCTAAAATCAACCAAAACTCTCCGAAATTGTCCTCCTTGACTTAGCCAAGGTCTAACCAAGACCTTAGGCTTGTATTTAATGGATCGTGCTCGATTAATTAAAATTGAGTCAAGCCTACGTCTAATGAACTTTAATTAAATCTAATTTAATCACAAGCCCAACATTCAACTCTTTATCTTTTAATCTAATTAAAAGATCGAGGTGCATTCTCTCTCTTTCAATTTATAAATCCAATTTATAAATTGGACAAGCCCAATAAATTATCTAATTAATTTTAATACTGACTTAAAATTTTAATTAATCCAATTAATTAAATTTCAATTCATGGCATCTAATGAATTGGTCTAAATAAATTATTCAATCATTTATTCTCTCCAAGAACTAATTTAGTCCAATTAAATTAATCCAACTCCTTTTCCTGAAATTAATTTCAAATTAACTCCATCCTGTTATAGTGGTACAGTGTGACTTTTTAGGTTCACTCTCAACTAGACTTGGGTATGTGTGACCAACACAATTAATAAAATCAAATTTTATTAATTATTTCAGATTTTTCCATAATCGAAATAGCCCGTCATCATGGGTAGTCGTCTAGCAACAATCCACGACACTATAGACTTGGTGAATAATAGCGTGAACATATAAGCTACAAGTCCATAAGAGTACAATCCTATTGTCAATCGTCTCCCGGCCTTCGTTTAGGGCATGAAATTTGGTGTTGGTTCACATCCTTGACTAGGCAACTATGCTTGAAACTCGAGATGCGTTTACTCTATTGATCGTTGTAGGGAATTCTTCTCCATTGAATCTATCGCTATGGACATAGACTCGAAGAGTCTAAACCAACTTAGAGTGGATAGAAGATCTCGCTATCATATACTGACAAGGGACAGATCCTATCTCAGAATCCACCGTCCTCGCTACATACTTCGACTACACTAGATAAGACTTATGATGATCATGTCTTGCACCACAATCACCGCTTGCCAGATCCAAGATATATTCTTTGTATGATCGCTATTGCCATGATTCCTCAAGTTCGAGGATTAATCTCATACTATCTGAACTGGAATTTTCAATCATACCAACCAAGCTTTACGAGGTTCCCATATGACGATTCCCATGAGTTATTTCAGTCAGTTGACTATCTTACCAACTAACCCACTAACACTGCACAGACGACCTAAGTCTCCTGCCAACGAAAGACGACTGAAGTACTTAGTGCAAGTCTCTATAGGACCCCCGATGTCCTGTCTTGAGGTCCTCGACTTGAAACGTTTCAGACCGATCCTCAAGAGTTGGTCCCATAGCTTCCAAACCTATGCACAACTCAACTCCACGAGTTTAACCTTCCGATCTGTGGCATTTCATTGTGACAGTGAAACCTCGTTCAATATCAATGGTAAGCACAACAAAACACACTGCCAATTTGATGAATTCTTGCTATATTCATCAATTTAATATTATTTGATAAAGATCGGCGAATTGCAAACTACCAATCTAATTGGATTTTTGTCACCCATTCCAATAAGGAGTTAGTCATAACTGCAAAGTCTATGTGTAGCCCAACTATATGGGTTTAACCTTTCGGTTTGTGGGGATTTCGTTGGTACATTGAAACCCCGTTCAAATTAGAGGTAAGCACAACAAAATACATTGCCAACTTGATGAATTTTTACCGTATTCATCAATTGAATATTATTCAATAAAGATTAACGAATGACAAACAACCAATCCAATTGACTTTTGTTCGCCCATTCCAACATACCTAACTTCTTAACCTCATTCTAAATGAGTAAGACGTTACACTAAACATTTGGAACACATCAAAACTCGTACTGACCTTTGAGCTCGTTTTAACGAGTCATACCCCTTATGATCTCGAAAAATTGAATATCCCAATTACGTGAAATCTCAAATTTAGTTTGAACTCCACATCAAATCATAGGGCTCCAAGCAATGATTTGAACTGATGGCCCACATCTCTTTTCCTTATGTCTGTAGGAAGTGGACTAGCCCAGGAAGTGCGGTGGAAGCGTGAAAAATTAAAAAATCAAACAATAAATCAAATAAATTTTGGATCAATGGGTGTATCCTTGATCTTTTTCTGGGAGTTTGGTGTACAATAAAGCAAGAAGGCTATAAAATTCACGAGAAAACAAATAAAGAAGGGACGAAAAACTAAAGTAGATGTTACCCCTTGTTGTTTTTTCGTTCGGCTTCAAGCGTTGATTCGGTTCGGCTTCTCGGTCCAAGATCTCGATCCGGAAATCCTCTAAAAACTAACACACTGCCACTGAGCGAGTGATTTCGTGCTAGCAAAACCACCATAGAAGCAGAAGAATCAGGAATAGTTATTGATTGACGTTTGATTGCGAGCCTAACCTCAAAATTAAAATCCCTTAATCCAATTAAGAGATCAAGCTTTTTTCATCTCTCCATCAATTTATGAATCCAATTCATAAATTGGACCAAGCCGAATAAAATTAATTCAATTAATTTTAATGACCAACTTAAAATTCTAACTAATCCATTAATTAAATTTCAAGTCATCCATCCAATGGATTGGACCAAATAAATGATGCAATCATTTATTCTCTTCAAGAATTAGTTTAATTCAATTAAATTAATCCGACCCTTTTAAAATTAATTCTAAATTAATTTCATCACATTATAGTGGTAGGGTGTGACTTTTTAAGTTCACCCTCAGCTAGACTTGGGCGTGCCCAATGCAATTAACTAAATCCATCTTAAATAATTATTTTTTATTATTCCATAACTAGAAATGGCCTGTTATTATGTGTGGCCCTCTAGCAACAGTCCATGACACTAGACATTAGATGATATAGATGAACATTCAGCCAACCAAATTTATACAAGTAAGGTCCTTCCATCGACTGTCTCCCAAACTTAGTCTAGGCTATGAAATTGGGTGTTAGTTCCCATCCTAAACTAGATATCTATACTTAATAACTCGAGACTACTCGTTTACCCTACTGAATTATCACGGGAAAACCCATCCCTCTTATTCAATTTATGTGTCCACAGATTCTTAGGGAACCATATCTCAAATCGTATAGGAAATGCTACTATCATGATACTGACAGGGGACAGATTTTGTCTTAGAACACACCGTCCTCACTATATTCACTGACTGCACCAGATAGGGCTTATAACGTCCATATCTTTTGACACAAACATTTCTTCGCTAGATCTAACCTACATCCATCATGTGCATGTGAGTGTCATGATTTTTCAAATCCACAGACTAATCTCATACTATCGAAACTAGGAATTCCAGTCATACTGACCAAACTTTTAGAGATTTCAATATGACGATTCCCGCGAGTCAGTTCACTTAGAATCTTGCCAACCAGTGTACTAAAACTACACACATGAACCACTTCTCCTGCCAATGAAAGACGGTTGCAGTATTTAGTGCAAGTTTCTATAGTACACTCAATGCCCTATTTCAAAGTTCTTGACTTGAAACGTTTGAAATCAATGCACGGAGGTTGGTTTTATGGCCGCGAACCGATGCAAACCCAACCTCTTGGATTTATCCGTTTGGTTTGTGGGCTTTATTGTGCAGTTAATGATATTAACAAAATAAATAAACACAATAAAGTACAATGGCAATTATTGAATATTACTTTTATTTAAAAACATAAACATTATATTACATCAAAATTGTCAGAAATAGTTTATAAAAGTCCATTAATTTTTTAGTCACCTATTCTAACAATGTCTTATTGGATTATAATCCAATTGACTGACACAGAGACCTGTACCTCTAAGGTATGTAAGGTACTCTGGACACCCCTTGGAGGACTATAATACAACTAATAGGATAAAAATAATTCCAAGTGATGTGAAGTTGCATAAGCCATCCGTGAAAATTTGGGATACAATTTGCTGCGGGCAGGCGTCACAAAATAGCACAAAACTAGTGACTTATTTGGGATGGTATTTGCTACGGAAGTTGGCACAAATTTTGGGATGGTTTTACAAGAGCATGTCTTTTCTTGATAAGTATAAATTATTACATAGAAATAATAAATGTGGGGTAAAATTAAAAATTTATATAATTTTTTGATAATGTTAGTATTTTCGTCCAAACTCTAGTGAAACGGTAGTCAAGTATAAACAATGAATTTCTGTAAGAGATGTGAGTGTAATTTAAAATTTTTTCGAACGAAAGTATAATTTCTCATTTTTAGAGGAGATCTAAGTGTAATTAAAAATATAAATGATTAAAAAATCATATATCCAATTTTAATACACCTCAAGTGTTGAAATTACCTTTGAGTCCATCATATTGGAAGAAAAAGTTTGCCTTCTATACGTGATTTAATTAGTTTTAATTTGTCTTTTAATCTATTTTACTCTTCAAATTTTTTGCTTTACACAATAATTCATTTAATTAATTTTTATTTTTCATGTGACCTATTTTTAATACAACGAGTGATCTAACTAATTTATGTCTATGTTAGAAAATTTTAATGCATTAAATTCTTTCAATTTTCAAGAATTTTTGTAGTCATTTCTTGTTATATATGATATGGGTACTTTTGATCTAGTAAGAGTGCTATATTTATAAATAAAATATAAAAATTAATATCAGTAAATAAATATTATGTGAAAAGTAATTAATAAGTGTAACTGTAGATAATGTGATCACCTAAATTTTAAATAAAAAAAAAAGTACAATGCAATCCCTTTACGTGGGAGATAATAGACTTTTTTTTAAAATTAAACTAGATAAGGTGGCACGCAGCGCACATTTATTTTAATAATACTTTAAATTTTTTGATGTTTATAATCATTCCTTTATATTAAAATTTGTCATTTTCCAGACAAACTCACATGCAAAATTATTTAGTAACTTATTTTAATATATTAATTATTGATACACATTTTACTCAAATTAAATTAAAATTTAACACTTTATATGATATATGTTATATTGATAACTATGAGTATACATAAAACAAATACTATTATTTTATTTCAATTAACAATAAACTTAAAAAAAATTGGATTAAATTTAATTTTTGTGTCCATGTAATTGCATGGAATTAATTTTCTAAACAAACTTCATTAAGTAGTTAATTTAACATGAGTTGGGAAATTGAAGGGTAATTTTTTTATATTATAATAATTTAGTATAGTGGTATTATAATAATTCTAAAGAAATTGTGGCTAAAGAGCGTGGGTAAAATTGAATTAACTTGAAGGGTATTTTAGTAAAATATAATTTTTGATGTAAATGGTATGATAACCACCCTTTTGTATCTATAAGTCCCACCTTCTCCCTATAAAAGTATAGATTGAATGTGCATTGCCATGTTTCATATTTAATTCTTTTTTTGTGCCTATTAATATTTTCTTAGGAAGTAAAATGCAATTAGCCCAGAGTTCAAAATGACCAAATAGTCATGAAAGAATGATTATCTTTGACTTGGTCGTTTTGTCCTTTTTTTTCCAGCACTTTTCCTCTTTGTATATTTCCTTGTAGCTTTGCATATCATTCATACAAATATATGTTTATATATATATATAAAACATATTATAATAAAAATAAAGAAAAAACAGCTTGATTAGCTGATGCAAATCCGTGTCTAACCACCTCATCTTACACATTAAAAATCTGCTAAACTCTCTCTTCCTTAATCGTCACACGCCAGCTTCCTGTTTGTTATTCTCTCTTTCATTGTTGACTTCTGAACTATATATCAAACCCCACAGTTTCCCTACTGATCCCTTTTCAGTTTCTTCATCGAAGAAGAAGAGATTTAACACTTATGGGACGACAGGAAACAAGAAAATCACTGACTGATGAATATGAAATCTCAGACATATTGGGAAGGGGAGGATTCTCAGTTGTGAGGAAAGGTACACATAAGTCCAGCATTGGAGCAAACAAGCATGTAGCCATCAAGACACTGAGAAGATTCAGCCCTTTTACGCAGCCGAGGAATCCCAAAAGCACGGTCCCCGCTACCAAACAGGCCCTGATATCAGATGCATTGCTGACGAACGAACTCTTGGTGATGAGGAGGATAGTAGAAGACGTGTCGCCTCATCCGAACGTTATCCATCTCTACGATGTTTGTGAGGACAACGGTGGGGTTCATCTTGTTCTTGAGCTTTGCTCAGGTGGTGAGCTTTTTGACAGAATCGTGGCTCAGGAAAGGTACAACGAAGCTGGAGCTGCAGCTGTGGTTAGGCAGATTGCGGGAGGGCTAGCAGCGCTGCATCGGGCTGGTGTCGTCCACAGGGACTTGAAGCCCGAGAACTGCCTGTTCTTGAGCAAAGATGAGGATTCTACGTTGAAGATCATGGATTTTGGACTGAGTTCTGTGGAGGATTTCACTGATCCGGTTGTGGGACTGTTTGGCTCCATTGATTATGTTGCACCAGAGGCGCTGTCCCGTGATAAGATTAGTCCAAAGAGCGATATCTGGTCACTTGGCGTCATTCTGTATATTCTCCTTTCAGGGTGAGATTTTCTCAACTTTGCTGATCTAGTAGACCTTTTGAAGATGCTCAATGCACATATAATGTTTGATGAACAATTAATTAACTTCTTTATTAGCATAGAACATATATATATTTTAAAACAAATTAATTGATGAAAGAATGAGAGTATGTTGCAGTTTTCTTCATAGATTAGCAATGAGCACTTACCACCAGTATAAGCTATAGCCTGTTAACGACAGAGGCGCAACTTTATTTCCTTATACACTTGTCAGTAAAATGGGTGTGAGGCGGTTAGTCCGATGCTATTTACGTTGTTCTGAGCTAAACGATGGTGCTAATAACAAATGAAGACAAACAGAAAAGAATAACTCCCCTGCTATATTCAAATGATTTATCATAAGATGGAGGCTAAAGACTGAACATTTTCCTCACCTATATTGTTATCTCAAGAATTGAAAATATTTATTTTTGGCCATCCCCAAGTTGTACGTAGTAGTAGCAAAACATAAGATATTCTTACATATCTGTTCTTATCAGGTATCCTCCTTTCATTGCACAATCGAACAGGCAGAAGCAGCAAATGATACTAAATGTATGTTCTGTCTGTCAAACTTTCCATGTACGTTAATCGAATATAGATATCAGAATTTAGTTTCTCGTTATCCATTTTCCATGTGTCTGGTGCAGGGGCAATTCAGCTTCTATGAGAAAACATGGAAGAACATTTCGTCCTCAGTAAAAGAACTGATTACTATCCTTCTGAAAGTCGATCCGGACTTGAGACCGAGTGCTGAAGAGGTCTCATAACTGCACTACTCAAACAAGTTCGGTCAATATACACATCTAGTTTTGCTAGATATCGATTGTATGATTCATATAGAAACCGCCCTGGAAAGTAATCAAGAAGATGAAGTAATGTTCTATTATTTTTCGTATAGACTAACTATACTATGTTTTTCTGAAATGTAATAGATTCTTCGGCATCCTTGGGTGACTGGAGAACTGGCAAAGCAAGAGCAGATGGATGCTGAGATCGTCTCCCGGTTGCAGAGTTTCAACGCAAGGCGCAAGTTCCGTGCGGCTGCAATGGCCAGTATGCTAAGCAGCAGCTTTTCCTTGAGAACAAAGAAGCTCAAGAATTTGGTGGGCTCTTATGATCTTAAGCCTGAGGAACTCGAAAAACTCAGTGTAAATTTCAAGAAAGTGTAAGTAATGTTGTGCTTTTTCAAGAATTTGGTGGGCTCTTATGTTCTTAATTTCTTGCTGTCAGCATATGCGCAACATTACTTAAGACATTTATCGGTTATTTTAATATAGTGTTTGCCAAACTGCAGATGTAAAAGTGAGAACGCAACGTTGCCTGAATTTGAAGAAGTTCTGAAAGGAATGGAGATGTTGTCGCTCGTCCCTCTAGCTCCTCGCATCTTTGATCTGTTTGATAACAACAGGGATGGGACAGTTGACATGAGAGAAATCATCGGGGGCTTCTCCAGTCTCAAATATTCACAAGGGGACGATGCACTACGACTTTGCTTTCAGGTTCCCTCTTGCTCTCTTGAGATAATCTTAGCTATCAAACAGAGAAAAAGCAAATCCGTCCAAGTAGAAGTTCTATTCTGCTTTAAGACTATGGTTTCTTGAGAGATTTTCATCTGATTGAAAACCAGAGATATTAGACTAAAACCAAACTTAACTCAACCATTGATATCCTTTAATGTTCCTCTACATGCACAACAAAAGGGGTGTTTGGAATAGTTTAAGTTAAGTGCTTATGAGCTTCTTGATGAAAATAGTACTTCTTGATTTGGAGCTTGTGGTTTTGAACCATCTGAAGTAAGCTCATTTAAGCCAAAAGTTGTAAGCTTCTCCCACCAACTTCTACGGACCAACTCAATCACTTTGTTTTTTCTAAAGAAACTTCGACTTTCACAGTAGGCCAACTTACACTTTTTCTACAATTTATTTTCACCGTAAAAATAAAAGCGATTGCAAACACCCCCTAACGTAGGCTATCCAAAAGCACATCCTCTTTGACGTAAAGTACTCAAGAAACGACCATTTTTGAAAATATAAGGGAGCCGACCCTAAGGTCCTTTTATGTTAGAGTGAACTCTTCTCTTGTGATGATCAGATGTACGATACAGACCGGTCCGGCTGCATCAGCAAGGAAGAACTGGCATCCCTGCTAAGGGTAATTGATTACTGAGCCTCTACTTTTTTCATATCTTAATAGTGCTTCACATTTTAGTAAAGTTGCTTTATACTAACGTTCATCATCTTGATGCGCATGCAGGCATTGCCTGATGACTACATACAGATCGATATCACAGAGCCTGGTAAACTAGATGAGATATTTGACCTAATGGACGCCAACAGCGACGGAAAAGTTACATTTGAAGAGTTTAAGGCCGCCATGCAAAGGGACAGCTCTCTTCAAGATGTAGTCCTCTCCTCTCTACGCCCGAATCAATCTTAAATCAGGATGAGTCACTAGAGTTTCTTGATAAGAACTGTTCTTTTATGCTATTCACAACATATAATTTGCTAGCGTTCACAGTTTCACCAAAAGCTATTTTAGTATCACACGGCTACGGTGTCATTCGTGTGAATGCCAACTACTAATACACAATGCAAGCCTCAATCTTGAGTGTTACAGTTTATAACTTTTGAATACAAGACAAGTTACACAAGCTAATCTATATCTATAGTTCCATATCTATATCTATATCTATATATATCGATATAAGTATAAATGACCGTAGAAGTTTCTTTATTTTTGGCTTATCTAAATTAACCTTGTAATAATATTATTCCTAAGGACAATTATGTAAAATAATTAACTTTTAACCTATACTTTACATTTATTATTTGCTCTTTGATGCACCCTAATTATTGGACTGGGCCCATAAACAAAAACAGATCAGCCTAGCTCACCCATCAGTAGGAAAGAAATGTGTCATCGTATAGTTGGACGGACACGTTATATAGCTTACCAACACATCCGGACACGTTATACTAAAATATCCTACCTTTGACTTCAAGTAAATCGATAACAGATGAGTTGGAAATACACGACTAATGAATTCCTGGATTTTCAAGTAGACATGACAAAACTCAGTCCATATAACATATCTAAGTCAAATTATAATAACAAACATTTTTTTTCTGGGTAATAGCTAATTCAGAGGTCTTTCAAATGGCGTAGAGCGCTCTACAACAACCCCCGTATCCTGCTCTGTGCACGCCTATAAATAGAGGGCTTGTACAGTCATTTGATGACATCAACCCTCAATCTCACACTCTCATTTCTCTCATTTTTTAAGGATTATGTGGTACGGCATGTGAACACGCAAGCGAAAGCTGTGGCATAAAACGTATACAATAATTAAAATTAAAGTATAAAATAAACGAATCCAAGGGGTTTACCCTTGGAGTTCCCGAGCATTCGATGTAGAATTAATAATAAATAATAACATAAAGGGGCTGAGGTAAAACTACATAAAGAAACCGAAAAGGAATCAAGGAACGAAATTCTACCTTTGCCGGAATCCACCTACTTTAAACATTCACGCGAGGCTCCAACTCAGGAACCGTTTAATTCGTCCATACCACTCTGGTACTAAAATTCTAATGCTTCCTTTACTAGAAGAAAGCAAGAGAAAAGAACTCCAAGAAGTTGGAGAGAGAGGGGCGGCCGAGAGAGTGAGACTAGGGAGGGAGATTATTTCTTTTCGTGTTGTTGTCATTGTGTAATAATATTATTCCCAATAATATTCTGTACAGTAATATATATATATATATATATATATATATACCTTGTATAGATATACATAAATGTGTCTAGATACATTTATTCATCTATAAGTTAAGTCTTCTTAATTCCAAATCAAGAAGATAATTAAATTGCACTTTCCAATAATTTTCTTTCAAAGACTTTTTCAATGCGCTCAATTACGGTGTGTTAGCTGATATTTATGATTAAAAAAACAAGGCGCAATACTTTTTATTTAAACCCAACTTTTAAAAACAAAATCCACCTAATTGAGCCAAATATGTATTTAATCTAATTAAATACATAAGCCCACATTGCCTCCATTAAATAATAAGGTCCAAGTAAAACAAAATTCACCAAATTGAGCCAAATATGTATTTAATCTAATTAAATACATAAGCCCACATTGCCTCCATTAAATAATAAGGTCCAAGTTATTAAATAGTAAGGACAAACGCAATATAAATTAATCCTATTAATTTATCCTTGGACCTTTCACTCAATGGATTTCTCATTTGCAAGTAATTCAATTACATGTGGAATTGATTCCAAACATATTCCATGTTCTTTCCCGATGAGTTGTGTATGACTCTTTAGGTTCACTTTTCAACTAGACTCGTGGCTAGTGTCTAACACTATTATTAATTAATATAATATAATTAATAATTCTTGATTAATCCTTAATCAAGAAAAGTCGTCAAGATGAGTACGCATATTCTTCCATCATTTTAAATATATTTGACACTATTTTAAGAAATGTTGGAAAGCAGAACACCGCAACTTTCGGGAAAATTGGAAGAGCTTTACACTGAAACATCTTTGGCCTAGTAAATTATTTTTATTAGAAATGTTTTTTAGATATAAACTTGATTTATCTAAAACTATTGATGAAAACCTAGACGATTTCACAAAACTAATTCAAGATATAAAACTCATTTGTGATAAAAACATAGATGATTAGTCCCCAATTGTTTTGCTAAATGCTATTCTTGATGCTTAAAGTGATGTTAAAGCAACAATAAAATATAGTAGGGACAATGTTAATTTAGAAACTGTTGTTAATGGCCTAAAGAGTACAGAAATGGATTTAAAGGCAAATAAGCCTAGTCAAAATCAGCATGAAATAAATTATGTAAGGGGTAGAACAAAGTCTGGAAACTATAGTTACAAATATAGAAAACATAGCAGAGGAATAAGTAGAAATAAAAGTTAGAGCAAGTCTAGGACTAGGGATGAGAGAAATAAAGATGATAAAACAAAAGAAAGAAGATGCTATAACTGTGGAATAAAAGATCATTATATAAAATATTGTAGAAAACCAAAAAGGGATAATAGGGATAAAAAATTATAATAATCATAAAGAGGATGTAAATAATTAAATTAAATATCAGATTTATTATTAAAGAAAAACTAAATTTTATTATTCTAATTAACATCAGATTTTTTTCTTAAAAATTGATTAATTAGGTAAAAAATAGAATCGAAATAGAATTTCGTGTCCTGAAATTTTAGTTTGATTTTGTATGCTATGAAGATGAGGGGGAACCCCAAAAAATCCCGCATCGGCCTGTTTCTTTCATTTATGCAAAACAAACAAACAAACATTGTTATGTAAATCATATAGAAAAAAGATAAAAACAGTCAAAAAATATTTATTAAAACTATATTAGTTTTAATAACTAAGAGTAAAAGTTACTGCACAAGTTCAATAATTTCTATACTATTTACTAAAAAAGCTTTTCAAAAAAGTAGTTAGGGCCATAGTTAAAATTGATGAATAAAAATTAATATGTTGTAGCATACACGAGACATTAGCACTTATCAGTACTTTCAGAGGAACAGTATTTCCAATCTTTGTCTTGAAGTTGTTCAAGCAACATAGATACAACAGTTGCATCGGGTGAGAATCCTTGTCTGCACATTTCATCCAAGAACGTGTTTGCCTCGGCAAAAAACCTTCTTTTAAGCAGACCTTGAATACAGACGTTATATGTCACATTATCAGGTGCACAACCACTGTTTTCCATTTCCACAAGCAAACGTTTTGCCTCCTCTACATGTCCTTCTTGACATAGTGAACTAATAATGATAGTATATAATTGAACATTAGGTCGCAAACCTTTACAAGGGAGGCTATTGAAAAGATCTCTTGCAATCTCAACTTTTCCATCCTTGCACAACCCATGGATGAGTATACTATATGTAGTTATGTCAGGATTAAAACCTTGTTCTTCCATTATGTGTAGGAAAGAAAATGCTTCAACAATCTGCTTGTTCATGCACAATCCATTCAACAAGATATTGTAAGGCACTAAATTCGGAATTAGATGCTGATCTTGCATATCTTTGAAAAGCTTCAATCCATCAGCACATCTACCTGCACCAAATAATCCTTGTACCATGGTGCTATAGGTAACTACATTGTAATCTAACCCTTTACGAGGAACTTCGAGGAAAAGGCCCCAAGCTTCCTCTACCTTTCCATTCTTGCAATATCCGTTGATCAAGCTACTATAGCTTACGATAGAAGGCTTCAAACCTTTACCTGGCATCGAGTCAAACACTTGTCTTGCTTTATCAATTTGTCCAACCAGGCTGTAACCATCTACGAGAGTATTGTACGTGACAACATTAGGAGAAATGTTTCTCTGCATCATAATTTCAACAACACCCTCAGCCTCTTTGACCAGTCCTTCCTTGCAAAATGCATCCACCAATATATTGAAAGTAATCACATTTAGAGATATATTCTGATCCACCATTTCAGTAATTAAGTTTTTCGCCTCTTTCCATCTACCGAAATTGCACAAACCCCGAAGTATAGAACTATATGTGACAATATCGGGTGGTCAATCATTTTGGCTAGGAGCTGGAGCGCATCATCAACCATGCGATCCTTGCACAAACTGTCAATCACTGTGTTATAAGAAGAAACATCAGGTTTGCAGCTTGTCTTTTCAAATAACCGAAGCAAATCATATGCAGTGAGAGTGTGTCCAGCTTTGCATAGCCCATTTATCACAGTAAGAATAGTAACTTCATCAGGTTCACAGAGTTTCAGCCTCAATAACTTTTTGAATAAGTTTTCTGCCTCGATGACCTTATCATCTAAAAAGAGCCCTTTTATGAGTGTGTTGAAAGTAATGATGTTTGGCTCGTAACCGCGCTTGAAGAAACTGCCCAAGATAGCAAATCCAAAGTCTACTCGACTGAGAAGGCAATAGCAATTAATCACGATAGTCAATGTATACTCGTCTATAGGGGCACCCCATTCACGCATTTCGTCGAATACATTAAGGGTAACAGAGTATTTTTTCATCTTGACAATAGAAGTTAATAGTTTATTAAACTCAACAACACAAGGCTGCGGGCGCATTCTGAGCATTTGACGAAACAAGAAAACAGCATCATCTACTTCATGAATACAACTGAAATCTATTCTGGGGTTTGGAGAAAAAGGCATATTCTTATGGCTGGGATTACGAAAAGATGAAGAGAGAAAAGAGAGTGGAGAAGTTACAGTACCTCTCTTGTTTGCAGCAAATCCTCTACGAGTAACAGCCATTGTAGAAACTCTCATCTTCTCCAGAATCCAAGAAAAGGAAATAATTCTCTGCTGTTTATCAACTCATAAAGTCTGCTTCACAAGGGCAGAGCTATTCAGGTTCTGATAGAAAAGTTATAATCAACTGAGACAGCGACTACTTAAGGGTATAATTTCAATTTTTGTATCCAAAGTATATCTTTTTTTGAATTTTGGTATCCTATATTTTTAAATAATTTTTAAATAATCAGATTTGGTATTTAATATTTTTATTTTTCATCCGCTTTAGTATCGGCCATTCAGTTAACAGTTAAAACAAACAGTCAACTCCATTTTTTAGGGAAAATTGGACGGGAGTTTATCTATATAAGGGTATATTTGGCTATTATTTTTATTCGACGTACAAAAAATTTCTATTTTGCTTCATTTTGATTTTAATTTTATAATTGATGACAATAATGTAAAAAAATACATATTTAATCCAATTTCTATCAAAACATACTAATTCAACTCATTCTTGAAATACCAATACAAACTTTTTCTGATAATTCAAATTATTATGAAATAAATGAATCGCCGGCTAAATCCGAAACAATGTAGAGATAATCGCCTAATAATAATTCAAAAAAACTATTAAAGTCTTACATCCAATCGCCATTCATATTGTTCTCGAAAAGATAAATAGAGAAAAATTGAATAAGCCATTATACTTCTATTTATTATTGATTTGTGAGTCGAATAAAAGTGCATGTGCATAGTTTGATACATTATAGCGTTTGTGCATAAATTAAAATTATACTTCAATCATTATTTTTGGTCAAATTTATCAAATTAATCCCACAATTCAGATTTATTTCTCAGGAAATTTCTCTCACCAAATTTACCCTTTTAGTGAAGTGATTAGGATGATAAAATCAAGCACACTAAAGTTACATGTGCGCATAAATTATGTTTACTCAAATTAAAAATTTGTAATATAATTTCATTTAATTAGAGAGTGCACGATTTTTATTTTATCTATACTGCTAGTAATATATTATATAAGTTGAGGACACTTCGAAATTTATGTAACATAATGAATTCTTTTTATTACAAGTTGTATTATCTAATTCGGATATCTATAATTGAAATAAAATAATAAATTCTATTTTCAAAATTAGTGTTTATCTATACTTTCATTATGATTCATTTTTATCAGAATAAATATATATGTCTATCTTATCAGTAATCATTTATTCTCATTTTAATCAGTAATCAAAATGAAATATTAGTTTTTTATCATAAAATATATATATTTGATTTATCACTAATCATGAATTTTTATGTTAATCAGATACTTTTCGGTCGAAATTTAATTATATGAATCTCTTGGTATACCTCATGCAGTAGTTTTTAATTTTAGTCAGATAAAATCATTATTTTTTACAAGTAGATATTTCAATAACATATTTTTTTAATATAACTTTTACTTGTTCACTAATAGTGATAAAGTAATTTTTTAGATTTCATTCAAATTAATATCTTTTTTCTTAGATATTCTGATTCGATCTGATTTTCAATCTTTCATTGTTTTTAATATTTGAAAAGGAGTAAATATCATTTTTGGTCCCTCGATATACCACTTATCTAAATTTGGTCCCTCGTATTTCTTTCTTATCAAATTTAGTCCCTCAAGTTTATAAATTTTCTCAATTTCAGCATGCTTTTGAGATATTTCTTAACATCTTTTTTTATTTTATAGCTATGTATAAGTAAAATTTCATTTAATAAAATAATAAAATTGTGTGCTTGATGGAGTGGTGAGGCTACTAAATTCTTTGTGCAAGGTCACATTTTCGAGTTCTTATGTTTGATAACGGAAGGGACCAAAATGAATGGAATCTATAAATTTGAGGGACTAAGTTTGATGAGGGGGAAACAAGAGGGATCAAATTTGGATAAGTAGCATAGTTGAGATACCAAAAGTGATATTTACCCTTTGAAAAATCATAGGCCATTTCTCCTTTTGAAATCTATGTTACAAATTACATTTTGTCATCTTCTCAATGATGCGAGCAACAAATGCTCGTAAAGGTAGTCTTTTGGCCCAAAATCTTTAAGCCGAATCTTTAGCAAGCCTAAGGGAGAGGACCTGCAAAAATATATATATTAGCACTATAATTCTTAAGTCGGTAATTGATGATTGAAAGATAATTCCAAAACGAATAAACTAGTAATGAGTGTTTAGAAAATGAAAGAATGATTGTGCTGGAACAACTACTTGTGTAGTGAGTTGATATTGTGCTTGTATTAAGATAACGTTACCCTAAATCGGAGGAGACTGGTTTTTATAGATGTAGCCCCCAGTGAATGAGGGGCAGGAAGTCAGCGGTTGCTGTGTATAAGTCTTCACAAAAACTGGAGGTTGACGATAAAGATCTACAGGGAGTTCGATCTCCAAGGAGGATTTTAATGGGATAAGCTTTCGGAAGATATGCCCTGAGATTCTAGGGGGTAGTTCGGGGGGGTGTAAGCATATCAAACATTTTGTCCTTGTCATAGTCTCCATGGGCGCTTACTCACTCTCAAAGCAAATAGTCTCCTACCATTGGGAAGAATAGCCAACTAAGCCGCCTAGTTAAGACTAAATGTCATGGGCTGATGGTCGTGGATTGGGGCCCATGTCCAAAACATCCATACACAGGATCCAGTCCATGGGGGCTACTCTCTCTTACGCCTCGTGCATTTTTGGGCCATTATACCAAATTTTCGTGAGCATTGGACCCTCAAATGGGTCAGTCCAACATTTGGCCAAACACATTATTGGTGTATTATTCAGTCCCTCCCCCCACTCTGAGGAGGAGGGCATCAGTTTATTCCTCCTTAGAGTAGCTAGCCTTTGGCCAAGGGTATTTACCCTTCCGCCTCCCTAAGGGGAGCTCCAAGCTTGTCCGTCTTGTATCTACCGAAGGAACAGTCTTCTATGAATCATGCGCTTCTCATTAGGATAATTGGACGACTAATATAGAGCAGTTACTGGACATGGGTGATTCATGCCTTAACCTCTTTCTTAATACAACCTTCACTTTCTCTTTCCTTATTCCCTACGATCTCTGAAGAAAAAATCTGGAGCTTTTGAATTTCCCCTTCCTCATGTATTAATCTCGTAAGTATAGTTTTCTCCTTTGTGTTATTTAATCTTTTACTTGTGATTCTTTATTTCCTTCTTTTCTTTTATTCTGGGAACCTCTCGTTGTCTTCTTAGCTTTGATGGTTTCCTCAATTGGGTTTGTGTGGTTTATGGGAGAGCGATCTGCTGGCAATCACCCTACTAAAGTTAGCTCTCGAGGGACAGGACTTGGTTCATCCATCTTTAAAGGGGCTCGAAGCTGGAGCATAAAGCGGCCAATCGATGCTGCCTGGTTGATGAGCCTTCCGACTTGTGAAAATAGGCTATTAATAAGAATGAGGAAGGGGGTTCTTCTCTAAGAGAGGAAGAGGGAGAAGAATCCATGGCCATCGGTAGAGAGGACAACTAGTCCCATCTTGTTGGATAGGGTGTCCTTCTCATTTGGATGTTGACGTCGTCGTCTAATACAAGAGTACGATATTTCTTAAAGTGATGTTATCTATCTTCCTTCTCTAGATATTCATTCGAATACCCTTCTCCCGAACTGCTTGCACTTCTTTAGTGTCCAATTTAAGGTTGGCTTTTATTTCCTCATTCCTCATTTCTTTGAAAAGTTTACCCAAATTTTTCAAGTTCTCCTGAACTAGTTAACGCCTAATTCTTTTCTTCTGTTGGTTGGTATTTACATATTTTTCTGTTTTAATGGCATTCATCCTTCTGGATAGAGTTCTTTTACTTGTTTTCAACTAAAGAAATTTGAGCCTAACATTTTTTACATTTCCCCTCGTCGAGGGGTTCGCTTTCTTCTTGTCCATAATGTTCCAAAGAATTGAAAGGGCAGTTTCTTTTATGTTTTTTGTCCATTTGCTGGGTTTTTCCTCGCAAATGGATTTATGAACTCCCACCCATCACCTATTTGTCTATAAGGGAAAGAACTGCAGGGCTCACCACCCTCTTAGAGGACCTTAACCCTGACCCCTATGACTGTTGGGGGTTAATGGATGAGAGGTTTCTTTATCAGTTCGGTTTAAGCCCCAAGGAGATCATTGGAGGAGTCCCTGGGTACTGTCACTTTCAATATTATTCCTCTATGGTTGCATTTTTCTCAAATGTGGTTTAACTTGATGGTTTTATCTATTTTTTAGAGTGAACCATGTTCAAAAAATAGTTGCGACAGAGCCATTAGGGCAGCTAAGAAGTCGTCTGATGGCAGGCCCTTCTTCTTGATCAATTGGAAGGACCCCATCTTCCAGTGACTCCCAAGGGAGCTACTCGACTCCACCCTTGAAGGTTTCTCAAAGAGGTCCAAGGGCAGCTCCTCTAACTAGCCTTCATTCGAAATTTCTCTATAGGTAGTCACACTCTCTACTGCCACCCCTCCTACTCCTACACCCCCTCTCCCTTGGGATGTATTGGGTTCCTCCCCTAGGTGCTAACATTTCTCCCCTGACTGAGGCCTTTAAGCTTAGCAGTCCCTCGTGCGGGAGTGAGAGGGGGAGTCTAGATTATTCTTGGAGTTTTTAAGGGGTTTTGATGCTAGGGACAAGAACACCCTATTTCTGTTTCTAGGGAGGCGTTGACTGGCATGTTATGTTACTATGTCAGCATGGTATCTCACGCTTTTTCCTTTAATTTTTATGAGTTTTTGATTCTCTGACAAACTCTAATCATGGAGGATTTCTTTCTTAATTGTCGTCTCTTCAACACAGCAAGGGGTCTCAGTTCGTGTAGTAGGATGAAAAGTAGGAGGTACAACAAAACCAGAAGAACCTTTAGCCCTTCTGAAGGATGTCTGCAGCAGATCAACAAGTTGTTTGCCCTTAAGATCCCCTATGGACGCCGAACTATCTTGGGTGGAAGGAAGACTCTTCAACAAAGTTCTCTTAGTGGAGGAGCCAATAGCATGGGTGTTTTCCACATTCATTTTCTTAGCCCTATCTCATAGCAGTTTTTAAAATATTTTTGCTTCCAGAAAATTGGTACAAAATAGTTGTGAAAATTCAGTTAAACTATCTACGAAGCAGGAAAACAACAAGACTAGAAGGTTGCAAGGGAATATACCGACAACCGGATCCATGTTTGCCTTTTTAGGGCTCAACCCGAAGGATAGTAAGGTGGATTAATTTGAGGAGATCAAAAGGGCAGGCATTTAAACATTCCATCAAGTTATGGAAAGCAGCAAGGCGAGTCCTTAAAAAATACTTAAGTTGCTTAGGAGGATTTGAGATCCACATAGGAGGAAACCTCCAAGGTTTGGGTGAGCAAATAAAGAAATAATGGTGCGTCCGCACCTCTGCAATGGTCTAGGTTCCGAGCTTTACCTCAACTCGGCCAGTAGGATGAAAGACTTAGGGACTAGTAGGTTTAAGAAAATGTCAACCATTATAGCCATATCATAAAAGAGTTCAGGAATAGGAAAAAGCAAACCAGCCTTCAATTAAGAAGATTTCAAACCTATGATGGAGATATTCCCAAAACTCACAAAAAAAAAGTGAGTTAGATAAAAAAAATTATAAGAAAGAAAAAAAGAAAAACTTCGACATAAAGACAAGTGGCTTGGACAAAGAAAAAAGCTTGAAGTGGCAAGTCTTTTTATTTGATATAAATAAATGCATTCATGCTGCAATAATTTTTGAGAAAAAAATTATTAAAATATAATATAATATATTGAACACAGGCGATTTAAATTTTAATCATGAAAATATTAAAATAATGGGGATCCCTCTAAGTTAAGTAAATGATTTCAGAAACCAAAAGATATTTGTGAAACATAAAAACAAAAATAAAATACAGTAACAAGCTTACATGCATACAATCTCTAGGCATTTGAATACACATGAGAAGATTACTCTTGAAACTACTTATAAAGTTTGAATTTCAATCTTCTGCATGCACACATAATAATGGAATGTATATATGAACTGTAAAAAAATATTTTAAAAAAAGTAAAAGTATTTGGGTCATTTTGTTGGGCTCTGAAATGGCTTTTTCTATTTGCAACATCTCCAAGTTGGAATATTAATCATTGTTAGAATAGGTGAACAAAAATTAATTGAATTGGATGTTTTCTATTCGTTAATTTTTATCAAAATAATATAAATTTAATGGATATGATAAGAATTCATCAAATTGGCATTATGTTTTACTGTGTTTATCACTTATGTTGAATGAGATTTCAATGTCACAACAAAATGCCCACAGACTAAAATGATAATCCGTGGAGTTGGTTTACACATAAATTTGGTAGCTATGAAATCAACTTCTAAGGGTTGGTTTGAAATGTTTCAAATTGAGGACCTCGAGATAAGGCATCGAGTGTCCTATAAAGACTTACACTATGTACTGCAGTCGTATTTCGTCGGCATGAAATATAGGCCGTCTATGCAATCTTGGAGTAATTCAATGTTTGGCAGAGTCAAAATTCTTTTAATAATATATATGTGTACATATTATATTACAATTAAATAAAAATTACCTCTTTTCGTTTTAGTTTTAACCAGCAAAGCATATCCCGATTTTGTTCACCTTAAATCGTTTCATAAACGGTTAAATCAATTTAAGACTTTGTTGTAAAATCTCTTTGGACAACATAATAAATAAAATAAAATCTATATAATGAAGCTATTAGTAGAAAATTATGTTATAAATAAGTTTAGTTAACCAAATGAAATGATTAGTTATATCGTTTCTTATCAAAATTTGCAAAAACCCAAAAATTTAAAATATTATTTCATATGTGAAACAAGTTTAGAATAATCATAAGTTCAACGAAAATAAAGTTCAATTAGAATTAGAATTTTTATGGTCAGAGTTAATTATATTTAGACCCCATTTTTGAAAATATAAAATTATACTTTCCCCGAAAAAAATTTCCAAATTATACTTATATCCCCTCTGAAAATTCAGTTTTTAACTCTGACCCCCTTTTGTTAGGTCTGAATGAAAAATACTTATGTTAAATAAAATATCACATAAAGTTTCAAATTTACCCCTCATTTAACATTCTCGTGTAATAATTTTGTACTTATCTTGGATATAGCGAGCGGTGACTGTGTCTTGAACCATCATAAACATTGTCCAGTGCAGTTGAAATTTATAGCAATGACGGTGAGTTCAAAAATAGGATCTGTTCCCTGTCAATATTATGATAGCATTATCTGCTATACACTGTGTGACACGTTTAAACCTTTAGAATCTATGGCCACAGTTATTGAATGAATGGGATAGATTTCCCGTGTCAATCAGTGAGATTAACAAGAACTCAAGTTACGAGTACAGATACTTGGTCCAGGATGGGAACCGACGCTCAATTTCATGCCCTAAACTAGGGCCGCAGATGATTGATGGAAGGACCATACTTATACAAAACTTAATTAAAGCCTAAATGTTCATGCACAATTCACCTAGTCTATAGTATTATGGAGTGTTGCTAGACGGTCTTCCATAGCAATCGGTTGTTTCTGGTCATCAATTAATCGAAAATAATTAATTGATTCGATTAATTAATTGTATTAGTCACACACGCCCAAGTCTAGTTGAGGGTTAACCTAAAGAGTCACACTCTAATCACTGAAATATGATGAAATTAATTAGAATTAATTACAGAAGGTGGAGATTAATTTAATTGGATTAAATTAATTTCTTGGAGGGAATAAATGATTGGATCATTTATATAAAAATTCATGGGTTCAATTTTTTTAAAGATTAATTAATTGAATTAGTTAATTTAGGGTTTAGGACTTTTAAATTAATTTTAATTGGGCTTGGTTTAACTTATAAATTAGATTTATAAATTAAAAGAGAGAGTGTACTTGGGTATTTTAAGTTGATTAAAAGGCAACAACTTTAAAATGATGGGCTTACAATTAAATTGAATTTAATTTAAGGTCTATTGGACATGGACTTGATCATTCAAAGTATAGTCCATTTAAGTCCAAGCTCAAGACCCAATTTGAACTTGTTTAGTTTAAAAGAGAAGATGTCTTCTCTTAGAGGAGGTACAGTCCAATATTTTCAGCTCTTGGACAATGAAAATTCGGCTGAGGTAGAGTGGAAGAGAGATAGGATAGTTTAGATAGGCTAGGATTTTCCTAGTGTGAAGTGACTAAGTCATAATACAATCAACTCTCATTCGCTACACATCACTTGCTTGCACGTCTCTCTCCTCTCCCCTAACTCACGTTCTCTCTCTCTTTTCCACTCTCTCCATTCTTGATCTACTTGGTTTTTTTAATCAAAGAAAAAATGAGAAGAGAATCAAAGTCTTTAATTCATAACGTGTGCTTGATTCTCTCCTTCTGCTTCTTATCTTGCTAGCACGAGAAGGAGGCGATCCCCAATAATTGGTGTGAACTCCTTTAGAGGATTTCAATACTGAAATCTTGAGGAGAACAATTGGGTTGAAGAGCAATTACGCACGAAGCTGCTCGAAAAAAATGACGAGGGTAAGATCTGGTTTAGTTTATCTTACATCTCTTGCTCTTCTTTAATTCTTGGCCTACATTACTTGTTATTTATACACCCAACGCCCAAAATATACTAAGGGCACACCCTTGATCTGATTTATTTATTACTATAATTATCATTAATCCAATTTTTTTCGAGCTTCCTCCACTTCCGGGCCGACTCACTTCCTACATTGAAATGTTGAATGAATGATTAAAGTAAAGTGGCCATACTTTATTGTGTTTGCTATCGCTTTATATGCATATTATAGATAAAGCCCACAAGCCGTTCATAACTAATCAAGTTGAGTTGTACATATGATGGTGACCTTGAAATCAACTTTTCGGGGTTAGTCTAGAGTAATTCAAGTTGAGAATCCTGAGATTAGGCATCGAGAGTTTTGTAGAGATCTGCACTAAATAATTTATGCATATCATAGGTGTCAAGTTTATTGACAACAAGCTATGACATCTATACATTATTAGTGGGTGGTTAACAAAGGTTGTCAAGCCATCTGAACACACTAGCGAGGAGTTGTCATATGAAAGCCCATGTGGCATGATTGTATGACTTAAACACCTCGACTCTGATAGTACTAGATTTAGTCCTAAGACTTGAAGATACACAGTAGCCTCATTTGTGGGACAAGTGAATCTAGGTCTTGGCAAGATGTGACTGTGTTTTAACGTGGTCATCAAAAGCCTTGTTCTAGTGCAGTTGAAACACGTATAGAGGCTAGTGAGTTCAGAGACAGGATCCACTACCTCTGTGACCACAACTGATGATTGAATAGGAAAGGAATTTCCTATATTGATCAAGGGAGAAACACCAATTAAAGTTGATACTTAGACATCTAGGTCGGGATGGGAACCGATTTATAATTTCATGCCTACACTAAGATCAGGAGATGACGATGGAAATACAGTACATATACGGTACTTGGGAGCCTACAGGTTCAACCATATTCACCTAGTCTCTAGTATATTGCTAGACGGTCACCCATCGTAAAAAATACTCCTGAATTAATTGTTAATCAGGAGCGATTGATTAAATATGATTTAATTAATATAGCACAACTTCGTTGCCAAATTAAATTGTATGACACAAGTTAAGATGAACCTAAAAGGTCACAGACAAATTCCTAACAAAGTAGGAATTAATTGTTAATTCTAGAAAAAAAACATATTAATTTAATGAAAAAAACTACAAGCAACCCCCTTGTGATATTGCAAATGAGAAAATTACTCCCCTTTAAAAAAAAAAGCAATTTACTCCCTGTATTTTTTAAAATATAGCAATTTATCCTTTATATTTTTCAAAATGAAGCAATTTACCTTTTTTTAGACAAAGAGGTAAAAGTTTCATTTTGAAAAATACAAGGGGATAAATTGTTATTACTTTTTCATAAGAGGGATAACTTGCCCATTTACAATAGAATAGAAAGATAAATTGAATTAAACCATAATTTAAAGTGTTTAAATTAATCATATGCCCAAAGATTTAATTAATTGATAATTAATGATGGGTGGACTTCATAAACTAATGAGATTAATTTATTAGGTTGGTCCAAGTATTCTTTTAGTGACATTGTTTGACTTGATAAAAAAAACTACGACTAGCCAACTAATAGCTACTGTTATGGCGGTCTTCTAGTTAGTATTTGATATGTGGTCCAAGCAGACTTTGTGCTAAAACCATCATACATGGTCAACATCATTCCACCGAATTAGAATTGCAAGGACATCATTAACCACATCGGCCGGCAATACCATGCGTAGCGATCCCCATTACCCAATACGCATTGACAGGTTCCATTGTCGTGTTCGACTCATTCATCTACTCACACAAACGAGAGTAACCTATCCAGTATTAGAATAGGGATCAAAAGTCAATTGAATTAATTGTTTTCTATTCATCAATTTTTATTAAGAGATAATATTGTAATGATAAATATAATAAGAGTTCATCATATGGAATTAATTTTTTTTTTGTGCTTACTATTTATAATTGAACGGCGTTTTAAAACACAACAAAATGCCCTCAGATGTGTTGCGCATAGGCTTTCAGCTATAAAACCAACTTCTAAGGGTCAGTTTGAAGGTTTCAAGTCAATGATCTGAAGACGGGGCATCAAGTGTCCTACGACGACTTGCACTAAGTATTGCAATCATATTTCGTTCGCAGTAAATGTAGGTCATCCATGCAATTCTAGTGGGTTAGTTGGCAAACTAGTCGATTGACTGAACAGACTCACTGGAATCGACATATGAAAGCCTTGAGGGCTTGGTCAGTATGACTGAAATTTCAAATTCCGATAGTACGAAATAATCCTCAAACTTGAGAAATTATGGCAGTCACGTGCATACTAAAACTGTATTTTGGATATGGCAAGTAGTGACTGTGTCGTAAGGCATGATCATCATAAACCTTGTCCAATACAGTCAGAGTATGTCGCAAGAACAATGAGTTCCAAGATAGATGTCGTCCCATGATTGTATTAGGACAACAGTTTCTTCTATATGCTCTTAGACTAGTTTAAGCTTTCAGAATCTGTGGCCACAATCACTAAATGAATGGGAAAAGTTTCCCATGTCAATCACTGGGTAAACATGGATTCGAGTTATGAGTATAGATTCCTAGTCTAGGATGAAAATTGATGCCCAATTCCATGCCCTAAACTAAGGTCAGGAGACAGTTGATGGAAGGACCATAATCGTACGACGTTTGGAGCCTAAATATTCACACACAATACACTTAGTCTGTAGTAATATGGATTATTACTAGATGGCCATCCATGATAACGGGCTATTTTTAATTATCGGTTAATTGAAAATAATTTAATTAATTAGATTAAATAATTGTGTCGGTTACACAAGTTCAAGTCTAGCTTAGGGTGAACTTAAATAGTCACATTCTACTCACGGGAATGTAATTAAATTAATATAGAATTAATTTCGAATGTGAGGGATTGATTTAATTGGATTAAATTAATTTTTTGGAGAAAATAAATGATTGGGTCATTTATATATAGATATAAGGATTGAATTTTTTCAGAGATCAATTAATTAAATTAGTTAATTTTGGGTTTAGGCGTTTCTAAATTAATTGGATTAATTTGATTGAGTTTGATTTAATTTATAAAATTGGATTTATAATTAAGAGAGAGAGAGAGAGAGAGAGAGAGAGAGAGGGTGTGGACTTGGATCTTTTAATTGCATTAAAAGACGTGGATCTTAAAATGATGTGCTCATTATTAAATAGAATTAATATAGGTCCATTGGACATGGGCTTGTTCTTTTGGAGCCTAATACATTAAAGAAACAAGTCCATGACCCAATTTGACCTTGTCTAGGTCCAATAGAGGATAACTTCTCTGGAGGGAAGGCTTGATGAATTTTTTATAGCTTTTGAGAGCCAAAATTTGTGCACAAGGTGTTCCCTTTGAAATTCCCAGGCGTTTGGAGTTTCTCAAATGCATATTTAATAATCATATAAACATGTTAGACATGTGGCTAGATTATGAAACAGAAAGTATAGAAACATAATATGAAACTTTACCTTTCGTTTCTTCTAGCAAAAACTACAATGTGTGTTGTTCCCTTTATGTTCTTCCGTTCCGTTCACTTGAAAATTCAAACTAGAATTCCTCTAAATTTTCCAAACCACAAAATAAAAAAGGTATAGTTCTTTTCTATTGCTAGATAGAATAAAGAACAAGAAGAAAAACAACTCCAATCATAACACTATTGTTTAGTGCTTTTGGAATGTTTTGTATTCTAATTTGAATTCAATTTCAATATTGAACAAAAAGGAGAATATTTTATAGAGAAAATGGAGAACAAATTCGTGGCTTTTGTGGTAGTTATGTTAGATATGTGTGTAGCTTTGTATATCACATACAATTGAATTCAAAATTCAATAACTACTAAGTTTGCCTCCAAGGCAACCTATACAACCACATGCATATAATCTCCAATCATGATGAAATAACTCCTCCATCATGTTCATCATAGTGAGGAGTTTCAACTCCTTCTTAACTTGCTCCAACCACCCTCAAATGAGCTTGAACTTCAAATATGCACCGGACTCGATTTAATCAAATTAAATCAAGCCCAACCGAAATCTATTGGACAATAATTAATTAAATTAATTTTAGCCCAACTAAGTTCAATAATTCATTTAATCCAATTAAATAAATCTAAGCCCAAATACTAATTAATTGATCCAATCAATTAATTAAGCCAAACCTAATAAATTAATCCAATTAATTTAAAGGTGTTAAGCCCAAAAATTAATTAATCCAATTAATTCATTCTTGAGCCATCTATGAAATGAATTGCTAAAAAAATGAATCAATCATTTATATATATTCTCCTTGAATTAATTTAATCCAATTAAATTAATTTGTTTCTTATTTAATTAATTTCACCAATTCCATACTGATTTGTGTGTGACTCTTTAGGTTCACCCTTATCTAGCGCTTGGGCTTGTGTTCAACACAATGATTCATATAATCTAATTTAATTAATTTATTTTCAATTAACCATTAATCGAAAATTTCCGTCACCATGGATGGCCGTCTATCAATGGTCCATGGCACTAGAGACTAGGTGAATGTTGGCGTGAATATTTAGGCTCCCGAGTATCATACGGCTACGGTCCTTCCATCATCCGTCTCCCGATCTAAGTCTAGGGGATAGAATTGGGTGTCGGTTCCCATCCTGGACTAGATACTATGCTCGATAACTCAAGATGCTTTTACTCTATTGATTGATGTAGAAACCATTCCCTACTCAACCAATCGTTGTGGCTAGAGAATCTAAGAGCACGAACCATGTTAGAGGGCATAGGAGACTCGACTGTCATATACTGACAGGTGATGGATTTTATCTTGGAACCCACCTTCCTCACTACATATTTTGATTGCTCTGAACAAGACTTGTAATGACCACATCCAAGATACGGTAATCTTTCGTCAAATTCAAGATACAACCATCACATGCATGCAACTACCTTGGTTCCTCAAGTCTAAGGACTAGGTGATGGATTTTATCTTGGAACCCACCGTACTCACTATATATTCTGATTGCTCTGAACAAGACTTGTAATGACCACATCCAAGATACGGTAATCTTTCGCCAAATTCAAGATACAACCATCACATGCATGCAACTGTCATGGTTCCTCAAGTCCAAGGACTAATCCCGTACTATCGGAGCCAGGAAGATCTAGTCATTCTGACCAAGCCTCCAAGTCTTCCATATGACGACTTCCCTCGAGTCAATTCAGTCGGCTTGACAACCTTGTCAACCACCCACTAACATTGCATAGACGTCCAAATTCTGTCATCGATGAAACGCAACACTCATCCAATGAATGCAATTATAGTGCAAGTCTCAATAGGACTCTCGATGCCAAGTCTCGAGGCCATCGACTTGGAATATTTCAAACCTAACCTTCAGAAGTTGGTTTCATGGCAATCATCCAATGCGCAACCTAACTACATAGGTTGTACAATTTGGTTTGTGGGTTTTTTTATGATGTTAATCTTATAAACATAATCAGTGAGCACAACAAATACAATTTTCAGATAATGAATACTCTCTTTATTCATAAACAATGTTACAGTTACACCAAAATTGTCAGAACAGATTACATGAAGGCCAATTCAATTGACTTTTTGGTCACCTATTCTAACAAACTCCCACTTGACCTTAAAGCCAATCACTCATTATTCTCAAACCCTATCTTTCTAAGATGTTGAACACGAGCAATCTGCGACACCGGCTTGGTTAATAGATTTGCTATAGTTTTAGCTGATATGACTCGATCCATTCGAACGTCACCTCTTCCCACCATCTCTCTAAGCAGATGGTAGAGTCTAACAATGTGCTTGGATCTGTGATGAGATCTCGGTTCCTTCGCTTGCGCTATATCTCCGTTGTCATCACAGAAGATAACCACTGGCTCGGCAATGCTAGGTACTACACCCAAGTCTTGGATATAATTTTTCATCCAAACCACCACTGTAGCTGCTTCAGAAGTCGCTATGTACTCAGCTTTAATGGTGGAATTCACTGTGGTATCCTGCTTGGAACTTTTTCAAGCCACTACACCACCATTCAGCTTGAATACAATCCCTGATTGAGACTTCGTGTCATCCTCATCAGACTGGAAGCTAGCGTCGCTATAGCCTTCCAAATTTAACTCTCCACTATCGTAAACTAAGAACATATCTTTAGTCCTTCTCAGTATGGTTGTGACTACAGTCTAGTGACACTCACCGACACATGCTTCATATATGCTCTTTACGCTCAAAGCAAAGCGACATCTGGCCTTGTGCACTGTACAACATACTGTATGCTGCCTTCGGCTGAAGCATAGGGTATGTCAAACATTTTTCTAAGATCCTCATCATTCTTAGGAGACTGCTTCTTGGATAGCTTAACCCCATCCCTCATAGGAAAGAATCATCGTTTGGAGTTTTCCATCTTGAATCTCTTCAAGACTTTCTCAACATACGAGGTTTGGGTCATTCCTAACTTCCTTTTAGATCTGTTCTGGATAATCTTGATGCCCAGGATGTAGGAAGCCTTACCCAAATCCTTCATAGATAATTGTGTACACAACCATGCTTTAGTTTCACTTAACATCTTGACATCATTAAGAATGAGCAATATGTCATCCAAATAAAGCACTAGGAATGCAACTGAGCTCCCACTGACCTTCTTGTATACACAAGGGTCAAAGTCGTTCTTGATGAAATCATAACCCGTATAACCTCATCAAAACAGATATCCCAGCTTTTGGAATGTTTAAGACCATAGATGGACTTCTGGAGGTGGCAGACCTTCTGCTCTTCTCCAACAGATGTGAAACTCTCCGGCTGATTCATATAGATGTCTTCCTCAACAAACCCATTAAGAAAAGTCGTTTTCACTTCCATCTGCCATATTTCATAGTCATACCATGCAGCTATGGCAAGCATAATCCAAATGGACTTGGTCATGGCTACAGGCGAATAGGATTCCTTAAAATCGAGCACATGTCATTGAGTATACCTTTTTGCTACAAGCATGGCCTTAAACTTAGTAACCTCTCCGTCAACTTCAAGCTTACATTTGTAGAGTCATTTACACCCAACAGGTTTAACACCCTTGGGTGGGTCTACTAACATCCAAACCTTATTTGAGCTCATAGAGTACATCTTAGATTTCATGGCCTGAACCTATTTTTCTGAATCGATGTCCAATATCACTTCTCCATAGGTCTTTGGATCATTATCTAATTGACCAGTCAAACCCAAAAATTCACACCTCTGAGGCTGTTGGGACAATCTGGTTGACCTTCGGAGGATAGGAATATCTTCAGTAGAAACTATAAGCGCAGATGATGTCACTACATCCATTTGAGGTATTGCCTCACTAGATTCCTCAAGGAGCAATTCTTCACGTTGGGTATCCGCTGGAAAACCTTTTTTCAAAAACACTACATTTTGCAAGACAAAAACCTTTTGTTCAGAGGGATCATAGAAATAATACCCCGCAGTTTCCTTGGGATAGCCCAAGAACCTGCACAAACTAGACCTTGAGTCCAGTTTGTCTGCCACTAGTCTCTTAACGTATGCAGGCTAGGACGCAGGCTTTCCATGCCATATCTGATATAGCATCTGGTCCACGGCTTTAGAAGGCGCCACGTTGAACAACTTGGTTGCCGTCTCAAGAGCATATCTCTAGAAGGATAAGGGCAGTTCGATAAAGCTCATCATGGACCGAACTATATCCAAAAAGGTTCGGTTCCTCCTTTCATAGACACTATTAAGTTGTGGCATCCAGGAGGAGTCCATTGAGAGAGAATTCTATTCTCTTTTAGGTAATCTAAGAATTCCCCACTTAAATACTCACCACCTCGGTCCGACCGAAGGGTTTTAATTTTGCGACCAGTTTGGTTTTTAACTTTAAGTCTGAACTCTTTAAACCTTCCAAAAGCCTCAAACTTGTACCTCACTAGGTAAATATAACCATACCGTGGGTGATCATCGGTAAAGGTTATGAAGTACGAAAATCCACCTCTGGCTTGTGTATTCAATGGCCCATAGACGTCTGAATGGATCAAATCCAACAGACCACTGGCAAGCGTACTTTGTCCTACAAAAGGCTTCTTGGTCATCTTCCCTTTCAGATAAGACTCGCAGGCTGGTAGGTGATCCAAATCATATATCTCTAGACTTTTTTATTCTACCAACCTTTTAATCCTATCTTGAGAGATGTGACTTGGCCTTGCATTCCAGATCTATGCGTTTTCTTAATTTTTTATTTTATATTTGTTTTGAGCAGTCATGACAAAATCATGCTGTTGGAGAATATAAAGACCATTATGAAGTTTCTCTAGCATATTTGAAGAACCATTCTCCATCAAATAAAAATAATTTTTATTGATCATAAACTCAAAACCAACATTGTCCAACAATGAAATTGAATTGATATTCTTGATCATGCTAGGTACATAATAGCAATCTTTCAATTCTATCCTAACATGACCACTAACAGCTAAGCGGACTATCCCTTCAGCTTCAGCAGCAACAGCCTTGCCATCGCCAAGCTTCAGGACCACCTCGTCTTTACTTAGTTTTCTGCTTCTTTCCAGCACCCGCAAATCATTGCAAATGTGAGCTCCACAGCCGGTATCAAATACCCAAGAAGCAGAGTTAGTTATCATGTTAACCTCAATAAGAAATGTACTTGTATTGGAGAGGAGCTTGGGGCAAACCCTCTTCCAATGGCCCTTTTTCCCGGCAATGCATAGAGACATCATTTGCCCTTGACTTGGAACCCACCTTCCCTTTACCTTTGGCATCCCCACCGGGGCAACAAGGGTGCTCAAACCACTTGCAGCGGCATTTGCCTTACCTTTCTTCCTCCTCCAACGTCTGGCCCCCTTGCCTTTCGCTTTAGAGGTCGAAGCATCCCCGAGCAACACCGACGGTGCAAACTTTTTGGTCGTTGCCTCATATTGGACCAACATGTTAATCCACTCATTTATGATCTTCTCAAGCCCATTCATGTTGTAGTTTATGAAAAATGGGCCTTAAGAGGGAGAAAGTGACTAGAGGATCACGTCAATGTACGTGCCATTATCAAGCTAGCTTGAAGATCCTCGAGCTTTTCCACGAGGGAAAGCATCTTGATCCCATGCTTTTGCACAAAGGATCCCTCAGTCATCTTTGTACCGAAAAATGCTTTTATCGCACCATAGCTAATATGCCTATCCGAAACCATATAAACCTCCTTCATATGGAGCATTATCGACACGACATCATCGTGTCTATCGTACTATTTTTGGATATCGTTTGTCATCGATGCTAGTACGATGCTGCGAACCTTCCAGTTGTCCTCATGCCACCTTTCAAACATCACACATTCTTCAGATGTGGACACCTCCGGCAAGGTCCTAGGAAGAGACTTATCCAGAATGTAAGTCTGGTTCTCGAAATCGAGGACAATCCTCAAATTTCTAAGCCAATCATTGTAGTTCGTTCCTAAATTTGTTTATTTCCAAAATCATAGTTGATAGATTCTTAGACATCTACATTCCAAATATAAAGCAGAAATAAGCAAATTGATTTTAATATTAAATACAAGTTAAGACTTGATCTTTAGTCATTAACCGCTCTCAATATTTCTTGAAAATCTCACCACTCTCAAGTGGGGTTTCTGGAAACCATTTTTCAGTGGGCTTGGGATACACAAACACAATTCTCCATGTCCCGCTTTTACGATTCACAAGGAAAAAATTTTGTGGGAGGTAACCATTACCACTCTCATCCAATGAGATCCCCAAGATATTTTTTCTCGCCTTTTCACGTGATCCTGAGGACTCCAAGAGAATCGCATTACTCAGCGTTAGGCCCAACCCATCAACCAAATGAGTATCTCAACTGTCGCCCTCCACGACTCATGAGACAGGAAACAGGAGCATATTCCATTTGTCACAATGATAGTGTAGCTTTCTTCTATCCCAAATGTGCCACGACCCGTGAGACCAGAAAAGGCTAGAAGTAGCATCCACACTACATTATCATGGATGGAAGGCTTGGAAGTATCAAACCATTTGATTTAATTCCATTTTGGGCCTAATATTTACTTGGAGCATCCAAGTGAGAGTTCAAGTTAGTTATGACCGAGACCTCATCATTATAATATTTTGCATGATAAAGTTTTAATGATTGAGTATAAACGCATTCCAAACACATCATACATCAAAACTTAAAATATCTACCACATGCAAAACTAAGCCAAGCACGCCCCTGTTGGATGATCACAAGCCCAATCCTTAATGACCCACTGAGCAACCAGTAAGCCTATGGTCAATGTAGGGTGTGGGGTTACTATTCGAAAATAATAATCCATTATCATTCTAATGGGCCTTTGTTTTTGTTCTTCTTCCGTCGTGAGCTCCGTTCAACAAGCCAAGGCCTTTATCTCCTTGAAAGCTTATATTTATTCAAAATAAATAAAACTTCTCATTAATTCCTAACTATACTCATTACAACTGAAAATGAAACCCCAATCAGAAGTTGGGGGGAGTACAAAAGGAGGAAGAAAGCAAGCCTTATTATTCCAAGTCTAAAAAACGAAAGAAGGAATTAAAATAAAGATGCATGCAAGCCTCACCCGACAGAAAAATAAACCATATATCGGCCAATGGGATTTTTGATCATCCTCATTGTTTATTCAATAAATAATAATTAACACATTTATATCAAATATAAATATGTTAAACAAATAAATACAATCCATGTATTTAACAATTGATATCCAATATCAAATACCAAAACAAAATATAATAAAATTCAGAAAATAACACTAATAATGCAAATAAAATATGGACATCATCCATACATCCAATATACAAATTTTCTTTTGTTTGTTTGGAAACTAATTCCAAGTTAATTTAAGGAACAATTTAATTTTAGAAAAATCTAATTTAACTAAATTAAAATTAGCCAAAATTAATAATTTCATAAATTACAAAAATTAAAAAAATCCAATTTTCCAGAAAAAATGGCACAAAACGGCCCAGCCATTTGGAACAGTAGACGGCCGTCCGTTGCCCGCCACACGCGCGCGCGCAGGCACCCTCGCCTGAGCGCACACCAGTGGGCGCGGGTCCAGCCTCGCCCTGCTGGTTAGTGACAGGCCGGCAGGGCAGCAACGACTATAGTGCTCCGTTTTTCAAAACAAAAAAGTTTGAATTTTTGCAATTAAAAAAGTAAACTTTGTTTATATGTGTATATATACTCACATAATCCAGGGACAATATGCAAACGTATTCTCAACGTTATAGAAAACACAATCAACCCACAAGATTATATATATATATATGCACATACTAAACACCCCAAAGTGAAACTATTATAAGTAGTTCCCACACCGTCCACACTTTTAATTCCTCTTTATACATCCCAAAATGTGATTTGTATTATAACTGACGAATAAGGAGAAAACTACATACTAGCCCAACCTGACTGAATGCAATGTTTGGACCTAATCCTCGATGGGTAGACACCTCAAGATCTACTCCTGAAAATATGAGCAGAGAAATGAGCCTGCAACTCAATAAGTAAATAACCGCATTATTTATATATGTACGTCAAATGTAGTCCAAACAAGACAAAATGAGCAGCATATGTAGGATATAATCAGCTTAATTCCAACATTATTAACTTTATTATATAACACAACCAACTCATAACAAGACAACTAATTGATTTTCCCTAGTCTGCTTACCAGAAGGTGATATAATATTTTTCTCCACTAACTCAACCTCACCATTTATTACATAATTTTTAAGTGAATTCCATTGACCCGCTACATAGGCTCATCAATCTCATCTGCATCATAGCTCTTTCAGTTCAAATTATAGGTCTTTTCATATTGCATTATAGCTCTTTTTCATCGTATCATATCTCTTTTCATTTCATTTTGCCACACAGGCTATTCAACAACATCAAGGGATATTCATATCATAATTATATTCATTTTTCACCACTCCCTCATTTTCACATATTACCATTCTTGTAAACAGCTAGTAACATAAAACTATATATCGACATATTTTCATTTACAAGCACCAATAACACTTCACTCAACGAACGTAATATTTTAATATATTTTCTCATTTCAATTTCACCATATAACCATTCAGATTAAATCATCTACCACCCATAGTTCCATATAAATCAATTCCAGCATAAATCACAAACTTAAATAAAAGTAGTATCACAAGAAAATGACACATATATAGATAACACTAATTATTTACTTACCTCGATATTACAATGCTTTAACTAGCAAATATACAATTTGTTAGTCCCCTACTGTATTCTCGAATCTTATAATGAGTTATAATAAATATACATCATATATCGAGAATATCATAATTTCTGAATAGAAAATATTATTTGTACAGTTTTCAATAATCGATCTTTTGACATTTCATTTCTATTGATATACAAATTTTCATTCTGTTTCTCCTGAATAATAGGCAATCTAGGCTTCCTCCAGATATATATATTTTATCAATTACCTCATAAAAACTTATTTCATCAGACCCTTATCTACTTATAGTTATCATTTTTAATAACACTTATAAGATAAATTATCTCAAAAATATCATTTTTCCGTTTAATAAATTTAATATTTCCAAGTACAACTTTCTAATATTTCTTAAATATAATTTTTGAGTATTTTTATAAATTTTCTAGTAATTGTTCACTACTATAGAATTTAATGAACACAAATACTTTATTAAGCATTTGATCAATAGGCCCAATAAAACTGAGTAAATTAATTATAGTAATGATTAATGTTAGTAATTTAATTAACCAATTATAACATTTGTATGCAAATATGATATTTAATTTGACATTGATTTAAATAACTAAATTCTATAATTTTTTAATTAAATTGTACATCGATCAATATAAAATACATTTAATAAGTGGACTAATCAAATAATATAATTATAAAATTAATAATACTTTAAAAAAAAAATTTTCATACCTGTTCCGCTACACCTTAAGTGTGTGTGAATGTGTGAAAATTGAATGTTAACATTTGATTTAATTATATGATATATTTGTATATAAATTGATAGTGAGGCGGGGCCGCACATGCTGCTGCCCGTCCTTTTTTCTCTTTCTTTTTATTTTATTTAAATTTTTTAATGGTTATCATTATATCCTTTAATTTTTTTAATTAATATAATTTACTTTCAAATATTATAATAAACTTTAATTAATTCAAAGTTCTAATATATTCGAATTTGAACATGTGACTTATTTACTAATTAATTAAATTTTATAAATATTTACCAATTAATCCGATAATTATGTACTATAATCTTTTGGGCATCATGGCGACGGGCAAGAGCACGTGCACACGTGGTAGTTAGGGAATCCTACCCACAAGGCGCCTACCTGCAACTGCGGGCTGGTCTTTCGGTTGTTTATTATTTTGCCAGAATATTTAATTTTCTGTATTCTTCTACTTCTTTTTCTGAAATGATTAATTTTTTGTGAATTTTAATTTTTATTGAAATTTGGTATCTCCTAAAAATTAAATTACTAAAATTAATGTGAAAAGAATTTTCACACAAGAATCATTTTACATGAATTGCACTTTTGTTCAATATCTAAATTACGAAATTTCACATGTATTTTGAACACTTATATATGTGATTTTTATTATATTAGTTATCATATGTGGTTTTTAGCATCATTATTTGGGATATTATCTTGGTGCTTATTTGTGTTGTTAATTGGATTAACAAGAGATGATCACAAAGTCTTTAACGGTATGTATGATTTTATTTTCTGTTGGATTGAGGCCTATGTGCCTCTTATTTCCTTTATCTCTATCATTGATAACCTTAAAATAATAAGGCTTGGTTTCTCCCTTCCATTGTACTCCCCCAATAGTTGATTAGGGTTTCTTAATTTTTATGATGTAATTCAAGTAGATAGGACGTGATGACTTTTATTTTTTATAAATAAAATGTAAGGAAAAGGCAAGCCCAAGGAAATGGAGGTCCATGGAGGAGGCTATTGGAACCCATGGCGGATTTATGGTGAAGAGACTAGGTGGTGCCCACGATGGAGAGCCCAAGAGAATAAAGAGGAGATGTACAAGGCCCATTATCTGTAAATATAGGTTAAATATCTTATAATAGCGTGGGCCTAACTCTAGATTAACTATAGATCCACTACAGACTTAGTGGGTCACTTAGGATTTGAGCTTGTGATCATCCAAAGGGGTATGCTTGATATTTGTTTTGCATGTGATGCGTTGTAATTAATGCTTTAATATATTTGATATATTTAACATGCAAAACTTAATAACATGTGATGAGGTCTCGGTCAAACTTGAAAACCTAACTCTCACTTGGATGGACCACGTTTAGTATTAGACTCAAAATATATGGAATTTACCAGAAAAAGTTTGTTTATTCCAAGCTGGAACCAGGACAACATAGTGAGGAAGCTAATTTCACCAAATTGTGTTCTCACTAGCCGTGGCACGTATGGGATGAAATAAAGCTACTCTATTACATTGAACAAAGTGAATATGCTTATGTTTCCCTACTCACGAGTTG